>NC_053027.1:67811823-67952666 GCF_003073215.2 Triticum urartu
CTGCACACAAATAACACCATGGCAATTCTGCTGAAAACAGCGTCAGTCCGGGTTAGTTCCATTCAAATCATGCAAGTTAGAGTCCAAAGCAAGGGCAAAAGTGTTTGGAAAAGTAGATACGATGGAGACGTATCAACTCCCCCAAGCTTAAACCTTTGCTTGTCCTCAAGCAATTCAGTTGACAAACTGAAAGTGATAAAGAAAGACTTTTACAAACTCTGTTTGCTTTTGTTGTTGAAAATATATAAAGCCAGCATTCAAGTTTTCAGCAAAGATTATAAGCTAACCATATTCACAATAACGCTTAGGTCCCATGTTTACTCATGTCAATGGCATAATCAACTAGCGAGCAATAATAATAAATCTCAGATGACAACACTTTCTCAAAACAATCATAATATGATATAACAAGATGGTATCTCGCTGGCCCTTTCTGAGACCGCAAAACATAAATGCAGAGCACCTTTGAAGATCAAAGACTGACTAGACATTGTAATTCATGGTAAAAGAGATCCAGTCAAGTCATACTCAATGTAAACTAACAGTAATGAATGCAAACGACAGTGGTGCTCTCCAACTGGTGCTATTTAATAAGAGGATGATGACTCAACATGAAAGTAAATAGATAGGATCTTCGTAGAGGGAAGCAGGGATTTGTAGAGGTGCTAGAGCTCGGTTTTGAAATAGAGATGAATAATATTTTGAGCGATATACTTTCATTGTCAACATAACAACCAAGAGATGGCAATATCTTCCATGCTACACACATTATAGGCAGTTCCCAAACAGAATGGTAAAGTTTATACTCCCCCTCCACCAACAAGCATCAATCCATGGCTTGATCGAAACAACGAGTGCCTCCAACTAACAAGAGTCCCGGGGGGGTTTTGTTTGCAATTATTTTGATTTGATTTGCATAAAGCATGGGACTGGGCATCCCGGTGACCAGACATTTTCTCGTGAGTGAGGAGCGGAGCCCACTCCTCTTGAGAATAACCCGCCTAACATGGAAGATACGGACAGCCCTAGTTGATACATGAGCTATTCGAGCATACAAAACAGGATATTTATTTCAAGGTTTAGAGTTTGGCACATACAAATTTACTTGGAACGGCAGGTAGATACCGTATATAGGTAGGTATGGTGGACTCATATGGAATAACTTTGGGGTTTATGGGATTGGATGCACAAGCAGTATTCCCGCTTAGTACAGGTGGAGGCTAGAAAAAGACTGGGAAGCGACCAGCTAGAGATCGACAACAGTCATGAACATGCATTAAAATTAATCAACACCGAATTCAAGCATGAGTAGGATATAATGCACCATGAACATAAATATCGTAGAGGCTATGTTGATTTTGTTTCACCTACATGCGTGAACATGCGCCAAGTCAAGCCACTTGAATCATTCAAAAGAGGATACCACCCTATCATACCACATCACAACCATTTTAATAGCATGTTGGCACGCAAGGTAAACCATTATAAGCTCCTAGCTAATTAAACATGGCACAAGAAACTATGATCTCTAGTTGTCATTGCAAACATGTTTATTCATAATAGGCTGAATCAGGAACGATAAACTAATCATATTTACAAAAACAAGAGAGGTCAAGTTCATACCAGCTTTTCTCATCTTAGTCAGTCCATCATATATCGTCATAATTGCCTTTCACTTGCACGACCGAACGATGTGGATAATAATAATAGTGCGCATGCATTGGACTAAGCTGGAATCTGCAAGCATTCAATAAACAGGAGAAGACAAGGCAATATGGGCTCTTTTGTCAGATCAAAAATAATGCATATAAGAGCCACTTCAACAATTTAATTATGGTCTTCTCCTATCGACCCCCAAAGAAAAGAAAAGAAATAAAACTATTTACACGGGAAAGCTCCCAACAAGCAAAAGAAGAACGGGAAATCTTTTTGGGTTTTATTTTTAATTACTACTACAAGCATGGAAATTAAGCTAATTAAAAGCTACAACTAATTTTTTTGGTTTTTCTTAAGGTTTATTAAACACACAAGAAGAAAGCATAAAAAGAGAAAATAAACTAGCATGGATGATACAATGAAAAAGTATGAGCACCGACATCTAGCAATGAGTGTGTGAACATAAATGTAATGTCAGTGAGAAATACGTACTCCCCCAAGCTTATGCTTTTGGCCTAAGTTGGTCTATGGCCACGGTTGGCCTGGCGGATATCCTTAGTAATAGTTGGGGTCGTACTGCGAAGAAGAAGACTCTGATTGCCACTGGTTGGCAATCATCTCCGGATCCCACTGGTAATTAGACTGTCGTGGTGGATCAACTTGTGGTTTCGACTCTGGCTCTATGGCTGATGTAGGGTTCCGGTAGGCGTGAATAGCCTCCAATGGAACAAGGTATTTGATGTTCGCGTTGGTCGTGGAGGAAGGCGGTGAGGCCTCCGCGATGCAAGGCAGATTATATTTGGGCTTCTTTGCTTCTTCCTTTTGCTTTTCCTTCGAGCTTCAGCTCGATGAGCCCCTCAAAAATCTCTTCATTATTTTCTAAAAAAATCTGAAATTTTTAGTAACTTCAAAATAAAAGTAAGCCAAGCTCAACAAAATTGATAGCAACTACTCCTACAAGTGCCTAGAGCCTATATCATGCATTAGAACTACTTGGAACCATATAAATTTGACATGCAAGCTCAAGAACAGGGTCACCTAGGCAGCAAAAATATGCAATGAATAAAGCACTAGAACAAAAACTAATTGGACCAATGGAGGAGTCACATACCAAGGAACAATCCCCCAAAGCAGTTTTGTGAGAGGTGCTTTGAGCAAGGAGATCGAAAATGGCAGCAAAATGAGCTTGGACTCGGGTTTGAGCTGGATAATGGTGTTTGTGGGAGGAACAAGGAGTGTGTGGGTGCAGGAATAAGTGGAGGAGGGCCACCATGGGCCACGAGGCAGGGGGCATGCCCAGGGGGTAGGGCGTGCCCTCTACCCTCGTGGCCAGCTGGATGCCCCCCTGCTGTGTTCTCAGTGCCAAATATTCTCAAATATTCCAGAAAAAATCATATTTAAATTTCAGGGCATTTGGAGAACTTTTATTTTTGAGGTATTTTTATATTGCACGGATAATTCAGATAACAGACAGAAAATACTATTTTTATTTTATTTAATATAAATACAGAAAGTAAAAGGAGGGTACAGAGAGTTGTGTTTTCTAAATTCATCCATCTCATGATCATCAAAAGGAATCCATTAACAAGGTTGATCAGGTCTTGTTAACAAACTCATTCCGAATAACATGGAACCGGAGAATTTTCGAATAACACTAGGTTACCTCAACGGGAATATGCACATCCCCAATAATTAGAATATCATATTTCTTCTTGATAGTAGGAATAGGAAATTCAAAACCTCCAAAAATAATCGATGGAATTTTTCCAATAGAATTAATATTGTGGACTTGAGGTTGTTTCCTCAGAAAGTGTATCGTATGCTCATTACCATTAACATGAAAAGTGACATGGCCTTTGTTGCAATCAATAACAGCCCCTGCAGTATTCAAAAAGGGTCTTCCAAGAATAATAGACATACTATCGTCCTCGGGAATATCAAGAATAACAAAGTTCGTTAAAATAGTAACGTTTGCAACCACAACAGGCACATCCTCACAAATGCCGACAGGTATAGCAGTTGATTTATCAGCCATTTGCAAAGATATTTCGGTAGGTGTCAACTTATTCTAATAAAGTCTACGATATAAATAGAGAGGCATAACACTAACACCGCCTCCAAGATCACATAAAGAAGTTTTAACATAGTTTCTTTTAATGGAGCATGGTATAGTGGATACTCCTGGATCTCCAAGTTTCTTTGGTATTCCACTTTTAAAAGTATAATTAGCAAGCATGGTGGAAATTTCAGCTTCAGGTATCTTTCTTTTATTAGTAACAATATCTTTCATATACTTAGCATAAGGATTCATTTTGAGCATATAGGTTAATCGCATACGCAAAAAGATAGGTCTAATCATTTCAGCAAAGCGCTCAAAATCCTCATCATCCTTTTTCTTGGATGGTTTGGGAGGAAAAGGCATGGGTTTCTGAACCCATGGTTCTCTTTCTTTACCATGTTTTCTGGCAACAAAGTCTCTCTTATCATAACGTTGATTCTTTGATTGTGGGTTATCAAGATCAACATCAGGTTCAATTTATATATCATTATCAGGGCTAGGTTGAGCATCAACATGAACATTATCGTTAACATTATCACTAGTTTCAGGTTCATTACCAGATTGTGTTTCAGCATCAGAAATAAAAATATCATTTGGATTCTCAGGTGTGTCAATAATAGGTTCACTAGAAGCATGCAAAGTCCTATCATTTATCTTTTCTTCCTTTTAGAAGGACTAGGTGCATCTATATTATTTCTCTGAGAAACTTGCTCAATTCTCTTAGGGTGGCCTTTAGGATACAAAGGTTTCTGAGTCAATTTACCAGTTATAGTAGCCACTCTAACAGCATAATCATTATTCTTACTATTCAATTCATTGAGCAAATCATTTTGAGCTTTAAGTACTTGTTCTACTTGAGTGGTAACCATAGAATCATGTTTACTAATAAATTTAAGTTCACCTTTGACATTAGCCATATAATCACCCAAGTGTTCAAGCATATCAGCACTGTGTTTTAGTTCTCTACCAAAATAAGGATTGAAGTCTTCTTGCTTAACCATAAATTTATCAAACTCATCTAAGCATGGGCTAGCAAACTTAGTAAATGGGATTTCAGCTTTATCATATCTATAGAGAGAATTTACCTTCACTACCTGTGTCGGGTTATCAAGACCATGTATTTCTTCAATAGGAGATGGATTTAAGTTATGCATTTCTTCGACAGGCGGTAAATTAAGACCATGTATTTCTTCAATAGGAGGTAAATTCTTAACATCTTCAGCTTTAATACCCTTTTCTTTCATGGATTTCTTTGCCTCTTGCATATCTTCAGGACTAAGAAATAGAACACCTCTCTTCTTCGGAGTTGGTTTAGGAATAGGCTCAAGAAGTGTCCAATTATTTTCATTAGTCAACATATTATTTAATAGAATTTCAGCTTCATTCGGTGTTCTTTCCCTAAAAACAGAACCAGCACAACTATCCAGGTAATCTCTGGAAGCATCGGTTAGTCCATTATAAAATATATCAAGTATTTCATTTTTCTTAAGAGGATGATCAGGCAAAGCATTAAGTAATTGGAGAAGCCTCCCCCAAGCTTGTGGGAGACTCTCTTCTTCAATTTGCACAAAATTATATATATCCCTTAAGGCAGCTTGTTTCTTATGAGCACAGAAATATTTAGAAGAGAAGTAATAAATCATATCCTGGGGACTACGCACACAACCAGGATCAAGAGAATTAAACCATATCTTAGCATCACCCTTTAATGAGAACCGAAATATTTTAAGGATATAAAAGTAGCAAGTTCTCTCATCATTAGTGAACAGGGTGGCTATATCATTTAATTTAGTAAGATGTGCCACAACAGTTTCAGATTCATATCCATAAAAAGGATCAGATTCAACCAAAGTAATTATATCAGGATCAACAGAGAATTCCTAATCCTTATCGGTAACATAGATAGGTGAAGTAGCAAAAGCAGGGTTGGGTTTCATTCTAGCATTAAGCGATTGCTGCTTCCATTTAGCTAATAACCTCTTTAGATCATATCTATCATTGCAAGCTAAAATAGCTCTAGTAGCTTCTTCATCCATAACATAACCCTCAGGAACAACAGGCAATTCATATTTATTAGGGGGGAGAGTCTTCATCATCACTTTCATCAATATTATCAGTTTCAATAATTTCATTCTCTCTAACCCTAGCAAGTTGTTCATCAAGAAATTCACCAAGTGGCACAGTAGTATCAAGCATAGAAGTAGTTTCATCATAAGTATCATGTAACACCCTCGATGCGGCTATATCTCACACGTGTCGAAGCACGACTTAGAGGCATAACCGCATTGAAAGCAATGTCGCAAGTGAGGTAATCTTCGCAAACAACCCATGTAATACAATAAGGGAAAAGATACATAGTTGACTTACAATCGCCACTTCACACAATACATGAATAAAGCATTACATCATCCAAATACAATCAAGGTCCGACTACGGAACCA
This sequence comes from Triticum urartu, assembly GCF_003073215.2. Classification (NCBI taxonomy): domain Eukaryota; kingdom Viridiplantae; phylum Streptophyta; class Magnoliopsida; order Poales; family Poaceae; genus Triticum; species Triticum urartu. Next base: position 67,817,980 of record NC_053027.1, read on the forward strand.
AAATAAAAGAAGAACCCCAAATGCGACAAGGCCCCCGATCGACCCCAACTGGGATCCACTACTGATCAACTAGAACGAAACAACACAAAGTATAAGATCTTCACCGAGCTTCTCCTTGAGCTTGGTTGCATCATCTGCACGGTCTCATCGGCACCTGCAAGCTGGTTTTGGAAGTATCTGTGAGCCACGGGGACTCAGCAATCTCGCACCCTCGCGATCAAGACTATTTAAGCTTATGGGTAAGGTAAAGGTATGAGGTGGAGCTGCAGCAAGCGACTAGCATATAGGGTGGCTAACATACGCAAAAGAGAGCGAGACGAGAAGGCAAAGCACGATCGAGAAACTATGATCAAGAAGTGATCCTACAACAACCTACGTCAAGCATAACTCCAACACCGTGTTCACTTCCCGGGCACCGCCGAGAAGAGACCATCACGGTTACACACGCGGTTGATGTATTTTAATTAAGGTCAACTTCAGGTTTTCTACAACCGGACATTAAGAAATTCCCATCTGCCCATAACCGCGGGCACGGCTTTCGAAAGTTCAAATCCCTGCAGGGGTGTCCCAACTTAGCCCATCACAAGCTCTCACGGTCAACGAAGGATATTCCTTCTAGCGGGAAGACCTGATCAGGCTCGGAATCCCGGTTACAAGACATCCTCGACAATGGTAAAACAAGTCCAGCAACACCGCCCGAATGTGCCGACAAATCCCGATAGGATCTGCACATATCTCGTTCTCAGGGCACACTCAGATGAGCAGTCCGTACAACTAAAACCAGCCCTCGAGTTTCCCCGAGGTGGCGATGCAAGGGGCTCTAGTTTGGACCAACACTCAGAGGAGCACTGGCCCGGGGGGGTTAAAATAATGATGACCCTTGAGTCTGCAGAACCCAAGGGAAAGAAAAGGCTAGGTGGCAAATGGTAAAACCAATGTTGGGCATTGCTGGAGAGTTTTATTCAAGGCGAACTATCAAGGGGTTCCCATTATAACCCAACCGCGTAAGGAACGCAAAATCCGGGAACATAACACCGATATGACGGAAACTAGGGCGGCAAGAGCGGAACAAAACACCAGGCATAAGGCCGAGCCTTCCACCCTTTACCAAGTATATAGATGCATTAATTAAATAAGAGATATTGTGATATCCCAACAAAATATCCATGTTCCAACATGGAACAAGCTCCAATCTTCACCTGCAACTAACAACGCTATAAGAGGGGCTGAGCAAAGCGGTAACATAGCCAAACAACGGTTTGCTAGGACAAGGTGGGTTAGAGGCTTGGCTTAACAATATGGGAGGCATGATAAGCAAGTGGTAGGTATCGCAACATAGGCATAGCAAAAGAGCGAGCAACTAGCAAGCAAAGATAGAAGTGATTTCGAGGGTATGGTCATCTTGCCTGAGATTCTGCAAGGAAGAAGAACGAGTCCATGAAGAAGACAAACGGACGTAGTCGAACGGTTCCTCACAAACGCGACATTATCGGAACTAACCCGAAGAAGCAACACCGGAAAGAAGCAAACAACATAGTAACCACCCACGACATAATCATGGCATGATGCACAAACAATTAAGATGCATGTCCGGTTTAATGAAGCATGGCATGGCAAAGTGCTCAAGCAATACTACAAGTTAAGTGGAGCTCAATATGCAACGAGTTGCATATTGACGGAACACCACAACGGTTATTTAGTTCTCTCCCGTTTAAGTTCTCAACAATATTAAATGTTGGTTAACATGGCAAGAGGTGAAGCATAACAAAACTATACCATTTAAACAGTTTAAATGGGGCCGGATATAACAAACAACAAATCCGGTAATTCCCCACATGCATATAGAAATATTATGGAAACAACAATTATAAACATTCTTGAAGTTGTTATCATGATGCGGATGACATGCACATTTTATGCAATATTTATGAAAATGTTGATAAGAGCATATTAAGAAGCTTTTGTCACCATGGTGGAAAGAAAGGGAGTGCCATGGCAACGATAACGGTTCCGGTAGCTCATGGAAATACCGATGCAAAAGGAAAAGTGATGGGAGCATGCAAAAGATGGTGGGGTGATCCCGACTACCGGGTTCCCATGGGTTAGTAGCATGGAAAACGAGTGACAAATCAGACACGGTGCAGACAAAGGGTGCACCCCATACGACACAAGCATTCATTCTCGGACGTTTGTTCTCGGCGGTTATACCTTCAAAGCATGCAAACGGGACGGTTCGAGTTCGTCGAGGGAAGTAGAGGAAGTAGTTGTTCCGCGACGGTAGTCGTTCACGTTCATAGTGGAAGTAGCGGTTCACGCGACGGTAGCCAAACTTGACGTTCGCGTTACACGGGTCTTTGGCGACGGTCGACGTACATGGTTCGGAGTGGTACTTGCACCTTTGTACTTGACGAATCCGAGGGCTTCGGGGTTCACTGGTGAACTTGACGAAACCCACGGCGACGGAGAGGTACACGTCGGCGGTAGTCGTTCGGGCGGAGAGCGTCGTCGAACTTGGCATTCTTTGGACTTGCTGGTCTCGTCGAAACGAAGGGGTACTTGGTACAATCCGCGTAGTCGTGCACTTGTCGTCGAGGGACTTGATGGTCTTGACAAAACGAAGGGGTACTCGGCAAAACCCTGTTCTTCGGAGGTCGACGGTAGTGGTACTTGGCAAAATGCACGTCGAGGGTAGTTGTTCTCGTATCGACGTGGTACTTAGCGATTTTGGAGACGATGGAAGACAAACTTGGCGGTCCTCGTAGAACTAGTACTTGGCGTTAGTGATACACGTTTCGAAAGCAGTTCACGACGATGGCAGCCGAAACTTGGTGATCCGAAGGGGTACTTGACGAATAACGGCCGTCGTGGTACTTGGTGAAATCCTCGGAGATGGACTTGACGCATGAAAGGTCTTCGGTGCCACGGTACTTGTCAGATCATCATGCAGACGTTCTTTTGAAGAGGAACTTGTCGCGTCCCAAAATGAGCAAGGCAAAAGCCCTCGTTCAATGAAGCTCGAACTTGACGAAATCCACAAACAGGACTTGGCGCGGGCGTGAAGATGCAAAGGAAATGTGCGGCGGACGATGTTGTTCATCTACTTCGAGCAGAGGCAAGGCCATGGTGGATGCAGACAATGACGCGGCAGCAGACTTGACACCGGGGAGCAGCAGAGGGACTACGATGAACAACATGATGCAGGTTGGGCGGCGGAGCTTGACGGGTCCAGGCGAGGTCGCCGGCAGCAGGGGCTGTGACGTGGCTGGGCGCCGGGTCTGGTGGTGCGGCGCGAGGAAGGAGAGGCCGGCAGGGGCGCGGCAAACCATGGAGGTCGGCGGTGCCATGGCCATGGGGATCGGCGCGAGGAGGGGACGAAGGAGCTTGCTAAGGCGCGGCATCCAGAGAAGCAGCGGGCGAAGCCGACGCTCCGGCGTTGTTGCTCCTCTCCTCGTGGAGCTCCTGGACGAGGGGGCTCGGGAACTCGGCGCGCGAGGCTGTAGGAAGGTCCGGTGGAGCTCATGAACGGAGCAGCAGGGCAGAGGCGTCGCGCTCCGGGTCGCCGAAGTCCAGCAGGGCCGCGGCGGCGGCCCCCGGCGAGGAAGCCGAAGGGAGTCGGGGCGAGGCGCAGGGAGATGGCGGCTCTGGCCGGTCGTCCGGGTCGCGGAGGACGAAGATCCGGCGGGGCACGAAGGTACAAGGCGGTGGAGGCTCTCCTGATGCTTGATGTGTACGTGCATGTGGCGCAGGGAAGGAACGGGGAGATGAGGAATCGGGAGCAGGGGCTCTTGGCGGCAGGAGGAGGGAGACGAGGGAAGATGGGATCCACTAGTAGAAAACAGGGCTATGGTCCAGGCCGGCTCAGCCCATTAGTCCCGGTTCAAAGTAGAACCGGGACCAATGTGGGCATTGGTCCCGGTTCGTGAGCCCAGGGGGCCGGCCGGGCCACGTGGGCCATTGGTCCCGGTTCATCTGGACCTTTTGGTCCCGGTTGGTGGGACGAACCGGGACCAATGGGCCTGGCTCCTGGCCCACCACCATTGGCCCCGGTTCGTGGAATGAACCGGGACCACAGGCTCCCCTTTAGTCCCGGTTTGTGCCACGAACCGGGACTAAAGGGTTCGCCCTCGTTGCACCTAGAGTTTAGTCCCACCTCGCCAAATGAAGGGCGCCCAGACCTGCTTATGAGCCCGTCCCTCTCTGCGTTGTTGAGCTCCTCTCAAAGTGAAAATAGATGCACCTATAGAGGAAAATTGGACCTAAATTCATAAATAGAAATGAATTATGAATTTATGTTTAATTTTCTCTATAAGTGCATCTATGTTCACTAACAGAGAAGTTTTTATTTTTTGTGACCTAAAATAAATAGCAAGGAAAAAGATTGACTCAAAAATCAATTTTAACTATTCTACAAAGTGTTTTCACACAAATTTAGTAAACTAGTGATTCATAAACTAGTGATTCACACAAATTTCAAAGAATTCAAATTTTAACTATTCAAATTTGAAAACTAATGGCACTAGTAAAGTTAATCACAAACTTGAGATTCACACAAATTTCAAAGAATTCAAATTTTAACTATTCTAATTTGAAAACTAGTGGCACTAGCAAAGTTAATCACAAACTTGAGATTCACAAAAATTTCAAAGAATTCAAATTTTAACTATTCTAATTTGAAAACTAGTGGCACTAGCAAAGTTAATCACAAACTTGAGATTCACACAAATTTCAAAGAATTCTAATTTTAACTATTCTAATTTGAAAACTAATGGCACTAGTAAAGTTAATCACAAACTTGAGATTCACACAAATTTCAAACAATTCAAATTTTAACTATTCTAATTTGAAAACTAGTGGCACTAGCAAAGTTAATCACAAACTTGAGATTCACACAAATTTCAAATAGTAAAGTTATTCATAAACTAGTGATTCACAACAAATCTTAAAAAATTCAAATTTAAACTATTCAAATTTTAACTATTCATAAACAAATTTTGTGACCTAAAATAAAAAATAAAGCAAAAAAAAAAGAAAATGAATAATGCAGAAAACAAAACAAAAAATCTGGAAAAAAACTTATATTAACAATAAGTATTTTGTTATAAGTAGAAAAAAAATAAAATAAATAAAGCAACAAAGAATAAATTATCTAAGTATTTTCTGTTTAGAACATTATAAGCAAAAAGAAACTTTAATAGCAAAAAGAATTATCATAAATATTTTGCTGTTAGTAAAAAACAAAAAACTAGTAAGTATTTTGCTGTTAGTAAAAAACAAAAAAATGGATTTTTTTTAAAAAAAAATGCCGCCTACTAGGCCACCACAGCCTGCGATACCGACTAGAAACCCGCTAGTTGGGCCAGGATGCAGGCCCACAGTAGGCCCAGTAGGCCCACAGGCACAGAGAGTGGATTTAGGCCCGTAAGCCTGCAGTAGAGAGGAGCTCGAAGTGGTCGACTCCGCAGGGCTTATAAACAACTCCGAGCCCCTCTCGGCTAGCGAGGTGGGACTAAACATCCCAACGCACCGCGGCAGTTCCAGTACACGCCCTTTGGTCCCGGTTGGTAGCACCAACCGGGATGAAAGGGATCCTTTCGTCCGGTTCGTGGTCCCCCCAACCGGGACCAATGGTCGCCGCTTCCCGCCCTTTGGGCTGCCGAAAAGTGGCCTTTGGTCCCAGTTGGTGGCTACAACCGGGTCTAAAGGGGGCATTCGTCCCGGTTTCTGTCACGAACCGGGACCAATGCTTCGTCTATATAAGTAGCACTTGCGAAAATTTTGGGTTCAGTTCGTTCTTCCCCGCCCGACGACGCCGCCAGGCTGCGCCTCGCCGTCGCCCCTGCCTCCCGCCGCCGTCCCACGCGGCCACGGACGCCGTCGCCACCCCGTGCCTCCCTGCCTCCTCGCCGCCGACGCCGTGCCCCTCACCGTCGCTGTCCGCCGCCCCTGCCGTCGCCCCCGACCGTGCCGTCGCCGTCGCCGCCCCGTGCCCCCCTGCCTCCTCGTCGCCGTCGCCGCCCCGTGCCCCCTGCCTCCTCGCCCCCGCCCGTGCCGTCGCCGTCGCCGCCCCGTGCCCCCCTGCCTCCTCGCCGCCGACGCCGTGCCTCAACGTCGCCGTCGCCGGCCCCTGCCGTCTCCCCCGACCGCGCCGTCGCCGTCGCCGCCCCGTGCCCCCCTGCCTCCTCGCCGCCGCTGCCCCGTGGCCGTAATTTCCTAATTTAGAATGTATAGTTAATTTAGTTGTATAGTTAGGATGTATAGTTAATTTAGATGTATAGTTAATTTAGATGTATAGTTAATTTAGTTGTACTTAATTTAGATGTATAGTTTAGATGCAAAAGTTAGAATTTCTTTCTATTCATACATTTTTTTGGTGATATTATTGTTGCATATGCAAAAGTTTGTGTGTTCATATATATGCAAATAATATGTCAATTTTTTCATAGAATTTTTATGATTTTTTTGTTGTAATTTTGTTCATAGAATTTTTATTTTGTTCATAGAATTTTTATTATTTTTTTCTGTTGTAATTTTGTTCATATTGTGTAGGAATCTGAACATTATGTATGATCAAAGTCATTTATGTATATGTTCATATTTTGAAGAAAAAGAAGGAGAGAAAAAAGGAAAATAAGAAGAGGAAGAAGGAGAAGAAGAAGAGGAGAAATAAATAAGAAGATGAAAAAGAAGAAATAAAAAGAAGAGAAGAAGAAGGAATAGAGGAGAAGAAGAAGAATTCTTCTTGTTCTCCTATATTATTCCTTCTTCTTCTCCTTTTTTTTCTTTTTTTTCTTCTCCTTTTCCTTTCTTCTTCTCCTTTTTTTTCTTCTTCTTCCTCTTCTTATTTTTTGTTATTGGGTATGTCGTTGTCGACATACCCCCCCTCCCCGATAATTAACTTTTAGTAATTAGTACTACTTAGAAAGTGTTTAATGGAATTAGTTAGAACTAGGTAAACTTGTTTATTTTTAGTAAGTACTACATTATTCTATTTATAGTAAGTGCTTAGTAGTTGAACTAGTTATTTAATAAAACTGGTTTATTTTACTATAGAAGTAGTTTATTTTTAGCAAGAAAATTAATAGAACTAGTTTATTTTGTGTTTTTTACTATAGAAGGTTATTTCTACTTTATTTTGCGATTTGATTTTTCTTATTGAATGCTCAAATTGGAGAGCACTATGCAAGGCATATGCATATGATTAGTTGAATAATAATGATCTAATTTAGTCTTTGAATTATGAACGTATAGGAAATGTCATCATCGGACGACGAAAGTCTCCCGGGGGAGTGCGACTGGTGCCACGACGATCGAGGTGAGTGCGACAGGCCTCACCTGGACGATGGTCGGCGCTTCAGCATTAAGCTCGAGGAGACCTTCGAAGTTGAAACGGTACGCAACGACGACAAGTGTTTTTTTCATAATTAAGCATGACTTCAACTATTTCAACGTGTAATTTTCATCTTTTACAATTCGAGTATAGTTTATCCCATGCCATGCAAGACGCTTCTTGGAGAGGATGGATTTTGAAGACCATGAAAATTTTGAAACGAAGAAAATTCACCTAAGGACCCATCATGACATGGATTTTGAAGTAAAGTTGTATAATGCTGAGAGCGTAACCCATTTTGGTTGCAAAAATTGGGAAGCATTTTGCAAATTGTATGGTTTTGATGACGGTATGCTTGTCACCATGGATCTTGGTGATCCTGAAATCGAGCAAGACAATATGGACATTTGGGTCGTTGTTGATACGCCTCCAGTTCTACCGCTATGTGAGTTTCTCAAACATAGTTAATTATTAACTAATTTATATTGTTCATTTCAAAAATAGTTGACAACTTATTTCCATTGACAGCTTATTTTGAAGTATCAAAGAATGTGCAGAAGATGGTAGATAGAACTTACTACACCGATGGCTCTGAGTTAACTTACAAGGAGAAAACTCATCTGGTTGGATTTTGTAACGATCTTGAGAATTACAACATCTACAATCGAACTCCTCAACATTATGGTCAATACGTGCCACTAGTGCACGTGTTGAACTACGGTAACTACCATGGAGATACCCTGGTAAGTTTTTTTACTATTACGACATCCGTGCATCTTTTTGCATACTTCTAAAACTAGTACATCATTGCTAACTACGAAGTTATTACTATGTTTTTCAACAGCTTATCCCAGAGGATTGTGTGCCTCATTTGATGTATCAGAATGGCGGCAGCCTTTGTGTTTTGAACATATATCCAGATCATCCTACGAATCTCAACTGTCCATACCGGATTTCTAAAAGAAGTGGAGACATGACAATCAAAGGATGGAAAAAATGTATGGACAGTCGTAAGGAGCTTCTTGGAAGCAAAAGGAAGCGAGGCGCAAGAATTGGAGACAGGATGATCTCCATTCTTCATAATGGAGAGTCAGGGTCTATATTGTTTTATGCTATTTTACCTTAAGTGTGTTTAGGTCCTACCTGATACTGATGATCATGTGCTAAGAACAATTATGTAGGGTTGGGTTCGATGACTATGAGGATGATGATCGTATGACTTATTATTAATAACGAGTAGAAGTTGTATGATGATGCTTGATTAATTAGTAGGACTTGTTATTATATATGATGATGTATGATGCGAGCATGCATGAGTTATTATATATATATCTACGGGTGAAATGAACATAGCAGTAGCGTAGGTAAACCAAGGATGAAGATATAAGAGAGGACACTTCTCTCTATCAGCTAGCTAATAGCAACCTAAAAATAACCCCCTAAACCCCTAAAACAGCCACTTTTTTTAAAAAAAAGAAAAACCTCAGCTCCAGCCAGATGCTGACGCGTGGAAGCCTATTGGTCCCGGTTTATGTCATCAACCGGGACCAAAGGCCCCCCTGCCTGGGCTGCCGGCACTGCCCACGTGGAGGCCCATCAGTCCCGGTTCTGGATTGAACCGGGACTAAAGGGTCGGGGCATTAGTACCGACACTTTAGTCCCGGTTCAGGAACCGGGACTAAAGGCCCTTACGAACCGGGACTATAGGCCCTTTTTCTACCAGTGATCCGTCAGAGGGATCCGGTCGGGGCTAGGGTTAGGAGGGTAGGTGGGCCGGCGCGGGAATAGGCCTAGGGAGGCCCAGTGGAGAGGGAAGCGTCTAAGCGCAGATGGGCCTGCCTGGCTGGGCTCTCTTCTCCCCCATAACCTCTCTACTCAAAACAAAGGAGAGAAGAGAAAAAAGGAAGGAAAAGAGATAAAAGTAAGGATTAGGGAAGGAATTTGGGAATTAATTTTTCTGGACTCATGAAAAAGTGCTCGTTCCAAGCAAATTGGAGTGGCAAGATTGCAAGATTTAAATTCAAACTCATTTGAATTTAATTCAAATGGTTTGAATTGGGACTTGGGTTTTGAAGTGTCCAAAAATGTTGAAATTTTTGGAGGAACCTCGACAAAAGGGAAGAGAAAAGCGGGCAAGGTTTTGAAGTCAAACTTGAAGTAGAAAAGACATGGGGAATATTTGCAAGTGTGTTATGGTTAATTCCAAATAAATGGAATAATTTTTATCATAGCTCCCTAATATTGGGATATATGTTGTAAAGAGAATCACCACGTGAATTCCCTCGGTTTAAATAGATCAATGATCTATGCAATTTATTTAGTTGAGTTGCAAATGACATGATGCAATGCAAAAATAAACGGGCAGGCACAAATGAAACACACGGAGAAACCCGGAACATATGGAAGTCTTCTTGAGCATCGGTCTCGGGGCGTCACATATCATGCGTAGCAGAAGTGGCATCATCAATAACACACGACATATCAGAATGAATAGCAGAAGCAGGTTTAGGTGCCGTAAGCTTACTCAAAACAGAAGGTGAATCAAGTGCAGAGCTAGATGGCAGTTCCTTACCTCCCCTCGTAGTTGAGGGATAAATCTTGGTTCTTGGATCTTTCAAGTTCTTCATAATGATAAACAGATATAAATCCCAAGTGACTCAAAGAATAGAGCTATGCTCCCCGGCAACGGCGCTAGAAAATAGTCTTGATAACCCACAAGTATAGAGGATCGCAACAGTTTTCGAGGGTAGAGTATTCAACCCAAATTTATTGATTCGACACAAGGGGAGCCAAAGAATATTCTCAAGTATTCGCAGTTGAGTTGTCAATTCAACCACACCTTGAAACTTAATATCTACCACAAAGTATTTAGTAGCAAAGTAATATGATAGTAGTGGTAACGGTAGCAAAAGGTAATGATAACAAAAGTAATGTTTTTGGTATTTTGTAGTGATTGTAACAATAGCAACAGAAAAGTAAATAAGCGGAGAACAATATATGGAAAGCTCGTAGGCAATGGATCGGTGATAGAGAATTATGCCGGATGCGGTTCATCATGTAACAGTCATAACCTAGGGTGACACAGAACTAGCTCCAATTCATCAATGTAATGTAGGCATGTATTCCGAATATAGTCATACGTGCTTATGGAAAAGAACTTGCATGGCATCTTTTGTCCTACCCTCCCGTGGCAGCGGGGTCCTAGCGGAAACTAAGGGATACTAAGGCCTCCTTTTAATAGAGTACCGGACCAAAGCATTAACACATAGTGAATACATGAACTCCTCAAACTACGGTCATCACCGGGGGTGGTCTCGATTATTGTCATTTCAGGGTTGCCGGATCATAACACATAGTAGGTGACTATAGACTTGCAAGATAGGATCAAGAACTCTCATATATTGATGAAAATATAATAGGTTCAGATCTGAAATCATGGCACTCGGGCCCTAGTGACAAGCATTAAGCATAGCAAAGTCATAGCAACATCAATCTTAGAACATAGTGGATACTAGGGATCAAACCCTAACAAAACTAACTCAATTACATGATAAATCTCATCCAACCCATCACCGTCCAGTAAGCCTACGATGAAATTACTCACGCACGGCGGTGAGCATCATGAAATTGGTGATGGAGGATGGTTGATGATGACGATGGCGACGGATTCCCCTCTCTGGAGCCCCGAACGGACTCCAGATCAGCCCTCCCGAGAGGTTTTAGGGCTTGGCGGCGGCTCCGTATCATAAAACGCGATGAATCCTTCTCATTGATTTTTTCCTCCCCGAAAGTGAATATATAGAGTTGGAGTTGAGGTCGGAGGAGCTCCAGGGGGCCCACGAGGTAGGGGGCGCGCCCGGGGGCAGGCACGCCCCCACCCTCGTGGCTATGGTGTGGGCCCCCTGGTCTTGATCTTTTGCCAGTAGTTTTTATTATTTCCAAAAATACGCTTCATGGAGTTTCAGGTCATTCCGAGAACTTTTGTTTCTACACATAAATAACACCATGGAAATTCTGCTGAAAACAGCATCAGTCTGGGTTAGTTCCATTCAAATCATGCAAGTTAGAGTCCAAAACAAGGGCAAAAGTGTTTGGAAAAGTAGATACGACGGAGACGTATCACTCGTTTCCATAACCACACGACGCATATCTCAGTTATATTCATGCATGCATGGGTTTCAAACATCATGATCTCTTATTCAAATATTTGAATTCTACTTTACATTGATTATGACGTCACCTAGTATTTTACACCCACACAGTCATCTTCTCTTTATAATTGTACCATTGACTTTCTCTCGTGCATGCATGCACACACAGTACCAGTCGTCATTATCCATCGCACACATGCAATATTTTTCTTCAGGTCGGTCTCCCATGCATGCACACACACACCTCCCCCTCCCCATCATATTGGGCATTCTTTATATCTCACGTGCATACGCAACGATCGATGTTCCTCTTGTGTGTGTATATATAGCTAGGTATTTCATAGTTTTCCTCACAAACCGATCAATCTATATATCTAGTGAGGTCTCACCCTCTTTCACACGTCCACATAGATCAATCTATACATCTCTATATAGGATTACATAGCTAATACACCCACATTAATTATATATCCAACGTCCCCCTCTCATCATACATGCCTCCGCTTCATCTGTCAGACGCGCGCACAGTGACGAAGACAGGGGGCAACAAGGGCCCTCCCCCCCCCTAACATCACTATATATCAAGGCTAATATGAATGTGATCATTAGACAATTGCTGGTAAAATGGTTTAAGTTGATGAATTTGCCCTCCTCGTAAAGGATTAGCAATGCTTGGCCCCCTAGCTCATTTATTTTTCATGGCTCCGCCACTGCGTGCAACAGCACACGTTCTCACCCCCTCTCTTCAAATATTGATCTCGCACTTGTGCACTCCTTCATAGCCTCCCTCCACTTGGCCCCTCGCACCATCTTCTAGCCCCCCACCGGATTTTGCCACATGTACAATCTAGCAGAATCAATGGTTGAACTTAAGCATAATGCACAAACCTCAAAACACAAGTGCTTCTCCTTTGTTCTAGCATCTTCCGTATCATAACTGCCCAAACTTTTTTTCTAGTTGAATTGCCATTATTTGTTTTTTACTTTATGCTTTACAACGCACAATTCCATGAATCATAAAATAGATTAAGGGCTTCTTTGATTCAAAGGATTCTCAAAGGAATTTTGGAGGATTCTAATCCTTAGGAATTTTTCCTATCTTGGTTGTTTGATTCGTAGGATTGTAAACCATAGATTTTTTTTCATAGGATTCATTTGCACTAGATTTCATAGGAAACATCCCATCCACTCAAACCACTTCGAAAGAATCCTGCGCTTTTTCTATGCACAATCAAACACTCGTACAATCCTGTAGGATTCAAGACGACATTCCATTCTAATCCCATGTTTTTCCTATTCCCGCGTTTTGGAAATCCTACGAATCAAAGAGCCCTAGCTTTTTATAAAAACTAATTTATTTTGAATGAGATGAACTATAAGAATTAAACGAAGGTCTACATTAGGCATATATGACTCGGAGCTTACATGCTATAGTGTGGTATTTATTCATAATTTGGTTGCCAAATCTGATGCGTGCAATGCACGTGTACCTTACTAGCTAGTACTTCGAGTATGTGCAAACACGTAAATTAGAATTCCAATGGCACACTACACCGTGTCTCTCTCACAGTTCATGAAGCTACGTGGCACATGTGGAGGCGTTGTCGCGACCTCCTTGTGTGGATTGATCACAGTGACGTGCTACTGCTTCCAGAAGAATGTACTCGTCCTCTCTGAGCCACACTGGCGGTACATGCATGAAGCAAAGATGTGCATGCATGCCACGCACGCACTCATTCCCTTGCACGCACACGCGGGTACACGGGGCGACGCATTTTTGTACGAAGATCCACCCCATGTGATAATTTGACGCATGTAAAGTCCGTCATTTCATTGATGGTCAACTAATACAGCGCGTGCAAATTGAGTGGACGTGAGGGCAGAAGAAAGACATTGCTACTCCACTGCGCGCATGCGAGTAGTTAAATCATGGGGTGCCAGTACTTCCATTGGTCTCCTTCGTATTTTGTGCCAATTTTTGACCATATTTGTAAGTAACATAATATTTATGCATGTCATAAAAAGTGGCACAAAAAGGGGGCCAATAAACCAGGACGCAGGCAGCATGATCAATTTTTGCCAGGGCTACTGTTGGTGGCCTTTGTATTTAAATATGGACGGAGTGGAGTAGTACTATCTTTATCTTAGCCTCATAGGGCTCTCCCAGCGCCTAGGCTCGCCTCCCCGCCTCGCCCACCGGATCCCGCCATGGATAATCCCTTAGATCCCAGGATCCCGCAGGCTGCCCTCTCGCTGAGGCCCGTGGCACTACCACCTTTGAGCAAAACCCACATGTGTTTCAGAGGGGATCCATTGCTCTGGAATCACAGATCGGTGGCGTCGGAGGACATGCCAGGGCTGCGTTTCAGGTGGTCAGCAGCAAGGGCAAATCGGATCGAGGAAGTGTCGCATCGATTGGAGAGAAGTTCCAAGGAGCTGCGCCTGGTGCAGCACAAGGCGTAGGCGCAAGTCGATCTCAGGGGAGAGATGCTGAGGGATGTCAGCATCTGGCAGCGTCGCGTTGATTTCGAGCTAGGGCTAATGGCAGATATCATATTCACGGAGTCGACTGTGGAGGAAAGAACGCGCATGCCTGCGCAATGGCATGAGCAGCCGGTGCAACTGTTTAAATGGGCGGTAGGAGAAGCCAAATCCCAGGACCAGTTGCGGTGGCGCCGCTGGGCATGCATTGTAGGCGAGGTGAGCTGCCCTCCTTCCCCGCCAGCGATGAAGTGACCTAGTCGGTTGCTGCTGAAGTGAACTTGCAACGCTATATCGGTTTGCAACCTTGACAATCACTCCATCTATATGTATTGTTTTCCTGTAAAAAAATACTTGGTTGTTTGGAAAAAGATGGTAATTGATTTATCACTAGTTTTAGAATGCTTGGTCATGACAATCAACCAAAGCCACAACCATAAGTCTCCATCGCGTAAGTACTTTACGGTCGGTCGCACCAACAGACGGTCGGTCGGACCCGCGTCTCACCGAAGGGATACGTATCGGCTTGGTCTGACATGTACAACCAGTTACATCACTGACTTGTGCGACTGCATTTGAGCAGTGTAGTACTCCCTCTATCTCAATTTACAAGTCTTGCACGTGTACCTAGGTCGTTAATTTTACCAACTTAATAAGAGGCATACATTACGAAAAATATATCATTACAAACTTCAAATATTCTATTTTTAATGATATGTTTTTTATGTTAAACAATTTATGTTCTACTAAATTCATCGGGAGTACTTGAAATTTATGTTCCACTAAACTCATCGGGAGCCATTTCGGGCCTCGAAACCAAAACCATCAATTAATCTTTACCTTGTTCCCATCACATTCCAATGTACTAGTGCTACAACTAAGTGCAAGCCTGCTTACACCTACCAGTACATACCAAACCTGAACGTGTTCCCACTATGCAGATTTTAGTACTAGTGCTAGTACTTAGGTTATAAAAAGGAGAACTACCAAACCGAAAATTACTCTACCTTCCTCCTCATAAGTCTTCCTTCTTCGTCCTTCCTTGCCATGGCCAGTGTGCAGAGCTCTAGGTCAAGAACTACTCATAACAAGGGAGCGGCAAATAAGGCTGCGGAAAAAAAGAGAGGGCTCACCACCATGCAGAGACCTCAAAAGATCTCTCACGGGCAGGCGATAGCTCCCAGGAGCGCCCTAGCCGCGGAGGCAAACATGCCGAGCTGGCGGCGCTGGAGTCGTCATCCCTCGACGGCATGCCCGATCAGCTCCATAAAGCACCTCAATAAGCAGAAGGAGTTCATCCACGGCTTGGTGGAGCTGCTGAAAGAGAGCCTCGACGACATGCCCGCTGAGCTCAATGAGCAGGGGGAGTTGACCGCCGGCTTGGTGATGCTGCTGAAGAAGAGCATTGCCTCGGAGAAGAAGGCGACCGGCGAAATCCTGCAACTTCTGGAGGACAAGGCGAAGCTCTGCCACGAGCTCGACCTGCTGAAGGAGGAGAATGCCGGCTGGAAGAAGCTGCATGAGAATAGTAGTTCCTCGATGAAGATGCTGCAGGCCCTCGTCATGGAACAGAAGGAGGAGTTGGCGAAGCTCTGCATCGAGCACCCGGCTGCTATCAAGGTACGTAATGCAGCCGTGGAATAGATGATGAAGGCTCGCGTTGAGAAATCCCGCGTCATGGACACAATGAAGAAGATGGCGAAGGATACGCGCAAGGAGATGGAGGTCGTGGAGGCGATGAAGAAGCAGTTACGACTCCGCGGCCAGCAACCCTTCATGTAGTGAGAGCAGCCCCCCAGACTTGTGTGTGCGTCTTCCTTTTGGGGGGTGATAATCTTCCTTCTTCTTTTGCTCCTATGTTTCTTCTTTTGCTTCGGCTGTTTCGCCGCACGTGTCATGTTCTCTGCGAGGCATGAATAGAACAATGCTAAAAATGAGATGACTAGCAAATTAGATCATTCTTTATCACCAATAGAACAATGCCTCTTGCTAGTAATATATAATAAGAGTATAGAGTAGAGATATGGCACTGGGCTGCCGTGTTTCGTGCTCCTCCGTCGTACTCCAGTGGAAAATTTGAGTATACCGCACGATTCTTTACTCCTCCTCAGGTTGTTGGCACATTTATATGAGCAGTCAGATCACAAAGGCCACGCCTTCCAGCAGTAATGAGCTGTCAAATCACAAAGGCCCTTGCCTCTCTTGAAACCGACCTAGCTAGACTGCCCCGCCCTCTAGCCTTTTAAAAAATGTATACTTTTGCATAGTAGTAGGATCAATGGATTGCGCCATGGAGCAAAACTAACAAGATGAAATTAAAGAAAAAAGGTGGTACATATAGAGAGCGCTCGTCGCCAAATTATGCATATAGTACTATTAAAAAAGCTAGTACGTGCTTAAATGGGGTGCTAAATTATATTAAAGAAGTTAGCATACCTATTTAATTCTTGGGTTCTTATTATTTATGCCACTAGTTTGTGTATCACTACTTAGTTTTGCCATTATAAGTTACAACTACTCAAAAATTCCATCGATCCGTGAGATGCCTGCTCAAAAATGCAATTAGATATCTCAAAAATTCCATCGTCAAGTTAGATGTTTGCTCAAAAATACCATTAGACATTGTGATTTTCACGTCAAACCCGTTGACCATGTTACATGACAAAAATAAGCCGATTCTCGCAATGATAAGTGTGGCCCCGCTTGTCAGGAGTAACCAAGCAAACAATTTTACAGGAAAATAAGAATGCTATTGGGATCAAGTAGGCCCCACACTTTATTTTACTGTAGTGAGGTAGAGGGAGAGCTGGCATGTTGGTCCATCGGTATTTATGTCATTATAACATGGCAAAAGAGATTTTAGTCACAATAATGGTGTCCAGCACAACACGCCCGTCAAATAAAACTAAGCACCCTGAAGTTCTTTGACAAAACTAAGTCCCCTGAAATTCTTTGACAACTAAACTACTGGCTATATGATGTTGGCCATATATATTGTACGTTTATAATGTGAAGAAACGAGTGGTAGTCATAGTACTATACCAACTAAAAAATGAACTGTAATAAATACTAGTATGTACGTACTGAAGAGTTAAAGTAACGAGAAGAAACATAACATAGTTCTGCTGGGGGCTCAGCACAACACACCCCTCAAATAAAACTAAGCACACCAGAAATTAAACTAAGCAACTAATCCGGTAGACACTGCATTAGAACCATCATGAGCAACGATACTGCCACCTTACTTGGAGTCCTCGTCCACTTCCTCGACTTCGTACTTGTCCCTCTTCCTCTTGGGCGATACTTCTTTGCTTGAACCACACACTTGGCTCTTGCTTTTTATCCAACCCTTGTAGATATTGAAACAAAGGTAGCCATCCATTTCAGCGTAGTGGATGTGGTCTATATCTAGTATATTCCACTGCCATGCACAATGAAACGTGTGCGGAGGTTTCTTTAGTTTACCGTACGAAGGATGAACCATGGCTCCCTACCAGGGTCAGCATTAAAGGCTGATCACGGGAGGGCACCAACCCTTCTTTCTGGAGGTCGAAGGGGTTGCCTACAACGAGGCCTATCCGACCCAGGATTTCCTTATCGTTCCTAAAGTCTACAATAACGAATTTGACTCAGTCGCCCATGAGGAACTTCTTAAATTCCTCACACTCAAAGTCGGCATGGCATATGTGGTAGACCAAGCATAAGTCATGCACGCAAACCTAGATCATGGCGGGCTTCTTCTTCTTTGCCTCCTTTAGATTCTTCTCGCTTCCCAGGACTGTGGTGTACTCAACATCTAGCCTAGCGACCCACTCATCATTTGAGTTTTCGAACATGCGTTTGAAGCAAGCAAGGCATTCTTTCACCGTTGCAGAAGAACGAGTGTAGATGACGTCGAACTCATCGTCGGTGATGGTTCTAACCTTGTACTCACCGCCGATCATGGTGATTTGGGACGCCATGGATTTGGGAGGAGGGTTAGGATTAGTGGAACTGTCGTAATGTGAAAGCACGGGACGACTAGGAGCGGTTTATCGATTGTAAAAATGCCGAGTGGGGGCGCGTGCGAACGGTAGGGTAGTGGTTTGCCTGGATAAATGGATTCATGCACAGTACTATGGGTCCCAATTAGATGACATGTCTACCCGACACCCAATTAAATGGCTTTTGATGTCATGTCAAGTGTCAGGAAAATTACAGGTGATACGAAGCTTTCCATTCTCCCATGATACGGGCTTCCGAGAGCCCTTGGATCTGAGATCGAACGGTTGCATGTCGTGATTCTAGACCTATGGGTGAATATCCTATCCTGGAGGGTTATTCTGCAAATTTTCAGCAACTTAGCATGCGACCGTTCGATCTTAGATCCAAGGGCTGCCAACAGCCCATATCATGGTCGCGCCTACCACGACCGATGCCTCACTCGCGCGGTCGCACCCTTGGAGATTTAACACGGTGCGTTAGGCTATCTGATGTTGGCATGTCATACATAGTCATCACTTAGTCACTCATACAACAAGGTTAGCTATAAGGTTGGCTATAAGAGTATTTTTTGTTTACTTATCTCTATCTCTTTCTTCGTAGTATTTATTGCATTTGCCAAAGAGTGACCTCTTCCAATGAAATGGTGCTTAGATGAGGTGCTATGGGCATTAAATGGCTTAGCAACTCAAGTCCCCAATGCATAGGTGCTTAGTTTTTGTTGCTAAGTTTGCTTCATCTAGGTACACGCGCTTAGCACTGTTTCTTCCTGGGGTCACCAAACTAGTCTCTCTCTTCTTAATTAACTTGCCACATCAGACTTTATGCCTATGTGGCACGCTTTAGCACCTGTAGGATCAAGTACAATAGTGGGCTATAAGCCCACTTTACATGGCATTTTTGCATATGTGGGGGAAAGAGGCAAGGAAAAAGTGGAGGAGCGGGCTCTCAAGCAAGAGCTAGCCCCTACCTGGTGGAGCATCGGGAGAGGCACCTGTATGGAGGTGGTCAGGAATCGGGAGACTCACGCCGGTCGTAGCGCTGCAGTTAAAATGATAATGGCAAGTTAAATCACCGGGCCCCACCTGTCCAGCAGTAACTCGATGTCAAATCACACAACCCTATGTTTGCAGTAGCCTACTCCCTCATATTCTCACGTCTCTGTCGAACCGACTAGGCGGAACTGCCCCACCTACCACGTGGGAAAAGCCCCGCCCTCGACTTTTAAATAGTACAGTATAATAATTTTGTATCCATGGATTGCGCCATGGAGCAAAGCCTCAAGAAAACGGCGGCACGCATTTACGGAGTACAGTATACAGCACGCCCGTCGCGTTCGCATCGCACCCCAGACGGTCGGTCGGTCTGGCACGCTGCTCTCCGAATGGAATGCGCATCATATTTCATTTGCACACACATGTGGGACCGAAATTGAGAACCGACCATAGGCACACTCCCCGTCCCTGCAAGTCAGGTGAGTTAATAGAAGAGAGAGACGAGCGATAGTACTAGAGAAGTGTTGTACAGACATTGGTGCCTGGACGATCCCTGCATGACACGGAAGATCAATTCGTCCATGCATGTGACCAGACTCCAGCAGACACGCCTGGATTGGCTATCGTCTACATATCATGCAGGCTGTGTTGTACAGGGCTGTAGTTCTGGTGAGAAATCTAAAAAAAGGTTTCTTGTCATCTCACAAAATTAGGTGTCATGTGCTTCGGATCACTACGAGGGTTAAACAGCGACAACTGAGTTCCTCCAAGGTGCTAATCATGGGGGCCACATGCATGAAGACTACTCGGCTACCATCTATGTCAAGCCGACTATGTTAATTAGGGCATCTATCGATGGACCCCTTTTCTATGAGTTTATCTTTAATTTGAGCTTTGATCCTCATCTAGTTTGTCCGTCAGGATTCATGTTGTCTCCTTTGGGCAGTGAGGTTATGGTTTCTTGTCATGTTATAATCCGGTGCTTTAGATCAAAATGATGACAACCACGCCTTCGGGGCACGTGCAAGAAGACAATCATTGACAAGGTCAAGCCGACTCCGGTAGACAAAAGAAAACTAGTTGTACCCCCACTATATATAGGCAGGAGCCTCCGCGCTTGCTTGCTAGTGTTCCTCTCTTCACACTGTCTCGTCCTCTCCAGATCTAAACACGACAGCGGTGGACACACACTCTCTCTCTCTCTCTCTCTGCTCACCGCTGGTCACAGATCCAGTCGGATCCTCTCCGCCGGGGAAGGTGAGAAGGTGCAACATTCACGTGGTCGTCCTCGGCGACGGCTCTTACCCACTGTCGGCGCGTCCCGATTAGCGTGCCTTGCCATTTTCTCCCAAGCACCGCTGGCTAGGGAGGGCCTCCGACCCCTTCTTCCTCGCTACGGTAGTGTGGGCAGATTTGGCCTCCTGCCGCCCACCTAGCGACATCTCGGCGAACCTCAGGTATAACTTCCTTCGAAACCGGCCTTTCTCTACTTCCCGAGCTCCTGACGTCGCTGCATTTGTCTCTTTTACTATTTCCCTGGCCCCCTCGTAGATACTCCCTCCGTTCCAAAATAGATGACCCAACTTTGTATTAACTTTGTACTAAAGTTAGTACAAAGTTGAGTCATCTATTTTGGAACGGGGGGAGTAGGATCGATAGGCTGTTTGAAAGCCACCTAAATTTTTACTGTTAAGAGGTAAAACTAGTTCATGCACTCAAATCTAGTACTACTTGGTTCAAACAAGGAAGAAAGGGGTGGGGTGGGTGGGGTAGATTTGTTACCTGAATCTAGGACTTGGTCGAAAGAGGAAATAATGGGGGCGAAAAGTAGCAGAGACTAGCTATCCAACTGGTCTCTAGGTCTAATAGGGAAATAAAGGGAAACGCAGTACAAACTCAATATAAACCCGATCTATTGGTTGAAAAAGGAAAGAAAGTGGGGACTGGGGGACAAGTCAACAGAGTAAGTCCAGCACTGGATTTGCTAGCGTCACACAGTATAAGGTGGCTATACCGAACAAAAATGGGACCAACCCAGATATCATGTTATGATGTTTGTTGCCTCGAGCCACTCTTATGTAATGCCACTGGTAAAATGTAGCAGTCGTGCTGCTAAAAGTAAGGATGCATTAAACCAATGTTGCTAGTAAAATGAAGCAATGGCACCATTAAACTAATGTTGTATTTAACGGTTGTCATAGTTAATCCTAATGCCCACACTAATATCTAGCAATGCTGCTGCTTTAGAAATTGCTACTATCCTTGTAGGATTGCCATTCAGATAAGGAACATGTTTCTTTTCATTTGATGTATGTTTCATCACTTGTTTCTCACCCTCATTTCCACCTTTTTTGTGCAAATAGAGACATGCATTTCACGCTTGATCTTAGTTCAACTGGACAAATGATATAGTTGAACATTCCAGGAGCTTCACAACCAACCTTGATGTTGCTCAATTTTATTGCAACTAATGAAGAAGAAGCTCTGTGGGTTTCATTTTCTGATGGAAATGGAACCGGGGCTGGAGCCCTTTCCTTAAAAAAATGAAGAAGCTACTAGCTCATGGGACATTGCTTCATTTTAGGTGAATTGCAACAAATGGTCACATGAATTGAATCATCCATGTTGGTGACTGGTACTATCATCCCTTCTACTATGGCGTTGACTACAGACATGGTTCCCATCACGAGGTATGTTCCTTTTTGGTCTGACCATTTGCCAAAGATCCTGCATGTTGAGTCTGCTCTTGTGCTACTTGTTTTGGCACTGCCATGATAAAGCAGTAATGTTATTATTTTGCACCTTAATCTAGTGGCACTATTAATTTGAGGCAATGTTTTGACACCGCTAGTGGCACTAAATATTTTTATATATCGAAAGAGGGGGTTTCCTCCGATTTCATTAAATAAATCCAACCATAGAGAACCATTATCCGACAACATCTCAGTGTAAACGGGCAGTTATGCAACTACTACTAGAACGGACTGAGTACTAGCAGGAGACAAGTTTGCCACATAAGGTAGGCAGGTAGAGGGACATAGCACCAGCTCGACCAAGTTTGGATTACAACCCAAATCCTACCACAGAAACATCAGAGGGGAAGATAGGGACTGAAAGAGCCAGCTTCAGCATCCCAATCTAAGCACCCCCGGCCTCCATCCTTGTGACACACGATACACCTCGTTTGCCACCTGCTCGACCCTAGTGCCACTGGTAAGATGAAGTAATAATACAGTTAAAATAGAGAGAGTGTCCTCTCTATCATTTCATTCCCAATATAGATAAAGAAGGTGCTTCTCTTTGTTAGTATATGTTTCATCAACTAGTCCCATTGTTAATGTTTAAGCGTTTCTGCAAACTGGGGTGCTTAATTTTAGTTGATCTGCACAAAAATAGAGATTGGAATGTCTCAAGGCCCCTCCTTGTACTACCGCTGTACACTGATGTTCATCACTGGCAGAAGGTGTATCGGGGAGACTTGGGTCGATTTCCAATATGAGGCGTATCGTATGAGGCGTCGCAGGGCTCAACTCGCCCTCGCAGCATGGCATACTATGATACTATCGCAATATTTTCTTCTATTTATTAGTGTGTGTTTCATCAACTAGTGTCACTATAATGTAATCACGCCTTTTCATTATCTGTGCAAACAGGGTTATTCAGCTGCATTTTGGTGGAACTGCACAAATGTACGGATGGAACCGGCATATATGCAGAGTGCGAGGTGCCAAGTAAAAATTACTGACACCAACCCTTCTCCATCTAAGCATTGGCATCCACAACCATCAGTGGGATGTGTGGCACTCACTATGGATGGATCTTTCTCGGCAGCAAATCCTCTAACCAAATACTAGTAGCTTAGACTTTAAAAAAATACTAGTAGCTTATATTGGCAGTTTTCTAGGGTGTACTCTTTTCTAAAAGAAGCACCAATCTATTTTTCTTTATTTGTACACAGTGTCAAAACTTTGACCCAAAGGTCCAGAGCTATTTTAGGGTGATTGGCGTAGTACTCGAAGACTGATTGTAAGCATGATTTTTATTAGCTGTCACACTGATTGTAAGCATGAGAAGATGGAAGATTAGGTTAGTGCGAAGCTTACCTTAAACCCTACCAATGCTGTTGAAATGAGGCGAGCATCGAGGGAACCATGGAGAACGGCGGGGAAGCGATGTCGCACCATCCGGCCTCCTCTTGCGGTGGGAGAACGAATACTCCTGTGGCTCCGGCTAGCTCTGCACCCTCTCGAACGGCACATCGTACTCGATCGATTCGTTATCCTATGGGTGCTCGACCTTCGACCTATACGCCCACCACCTCCACCTGACTTTTGCCTCGGGCGCATCTGTCTGCTCCATCGCCCAGAGGAGATACTCGATGAACTCGAAGGACTGCGGCGTGACTGCCACCAAGGAGTACATCGCCGTCATCTCGCTCTTTCGCATACATTGCCACATGGCCCTCACCGTCCTTGAAATCTCCCACTCATTGTCAAACCAAGTAAGGATCTCCTTCAACCTGGCTAACTTTGCCCGGTCGCCGCCGGCGATCTGGCTGATTCGCTGTTGCATCTTCTCCATAGATGTCCTTCTTAGTGGTCCGGTGCTAGGTTTGGAAGATGGGAGGAGAGATGGTGGTCTTGCAATAGAGAAGAGGGAGAGGCGAGACGGTGGTTTTGGAATGGAGATGATGGAGAGGAGAGGGGTGGTTTTGAAATGGAGAAGAGGGAGAGGCAAGACGGTGGTTTTGGAATGGAGATGAGAGGTTTCCCTGCCTTTCGGTCGCTGACAGGTGGTCCTCGTGCTTGGTGGGACCCATGTGTCAGTGTCTCAATGGCAAGATGGGCTATGTCAGGGGATCCTCGTCCGAGGAGAGAGGAGGTGGTTTTGCAATGGAGAAGAGGAAGAGGCGAGACAGTGGTGTTGGAATGGAGATGATGGAGAGGAGAGGAGTGTTGGGGATCGTAGCAGAATTTTAAAATTTTCTACGCATCACCAAGATCAATCTATGGAGTAATCTAGCAATGAGGGAAGGAGAGAGCATCTACATACCCTTGTAGATCGCTAAGCAGAAGCGTTCAAGTGAATGGGGTTGATGGAGTCGTACTTGTCATGATCCAAATCACTGATGATCCTAGTGCCGAACGGACGGCACCTCCGCGTTCAACACACGTACAGCCCGGTGACGTCTCCTACGCCTTGATCCAGCAAGGGGAGAAGTAGAGGTTGGGGAAGACTCCATCCAGCAACAGCACGACGGCGTGGTGGTGGTGGAGGAGCGCGGGACTCCAGCAGGGCTTCGCCAAGCACTACGAGAGACGAGGAGGAAGAGGGGTAGGGCTGCGCCAACAGGGGAAGGACTTCATGTGTTGGGATGACCCTTTGCCTCCACTATATATAGGGGAGAGGGAGGGCTGCGCCCCCACCTAGGGTTTCCACCCTAGGGGTGGCGGCAGCCCCAATCCCCATCTGGGGTGGCGGCCAAGTGGGGGGAGAGGGAGGCGCACCAGGCATGGGCCTTAGGGCCCATCTGCCCTTAGGGTTTGCCCCCTCTTCTCTCTAGGCGCATGGGCCTTGGTGGGGAGGCGCCCCAGCCCACCTAGGGGCTGGTCCCTTATCACACTTGGCCCATGTATGCCTCCGGGGCCCGTGGCCCCTCCCGGTGGACCCCCGGACCCCTCCGGTGGTCCCGGTACACTACCGGTGATGCCCGGAACACTTCCGGTGGCCAAAACCATACTTCCTATATATCAATCTTTACCTCCGGACCATTTCGGAACTCCTCGTGACCTCCGGGATCTCATCCGGGACTACGAACAACATTCGGTAACCGCGTACATACTTTCCCTATAACCCTAGCGTCATCGAATCTTAAGTGTGTAGACCCTACGGGCTCGGGAGTCATGCAGACATGGCCGAGACAACTCTCTGGTCAATAACCAACAGCGGGATCTAGATACCCATGTTGGCTCCCACATGCTCCAAGATGATCTCATCGGATGAACCACGATGTCAAGGATTCAATCAATCCCGTATACAATTCCCTTTGTCTAGCGGTACGATACTTGCCCGAGATTCGATCGTCGGTATCCCGATACCTTGTTCAGTCTCGTTACCGGCAAGTCTCTTTACTCGTTCCGTAACACATCATCCCGTGATCAACTCCTTGGTCACATTGTGCACATTATGATGATGTCCTACCGAGTGGGCCAAGAGATACCTCTCTGTTTACACGGAGTGACAAATCCCAGTCTCGATTCGTGCCAACCCAACAGACACTTTCGGAGATACCTGTAGTGTACCTTTATAGCCCCCCAGTTACGTTGTGACGTTTGGCACACCCAAAGCACTCCTACGGTATCCGGGAGTTGCACAATCTCATGGTCTAAGGAAATGATACTTGACATTAGAAAAGCTTTAGCAAACGAACTACACGATCTTGTGCTAGGCTTAGGATTGGGTCTTGTCCATCACATCATTCTCCTAATGATGTGATCCCGTTATCAACGACATCCAATGTCCATGGTCAGGAAACCGTAACCATCTATTGATCAACGAGCTAGTCAACTAGAGGCTTACTAGGGACATGGTGTTGTCTATGTATCCACACATGTATCTGAGTTTCCTATCAATACAATTCTAGCATGGATAATAAACGATTATCATGAAAAATGAAATATAATAATAATAACTAATTTATTATTGCCTCTAGGGCATATTTCCAACAAGGAGGTGGTTTTGCATTGGAGAAGAGGGAGAGGAGCGTGCGGCAGTGATATAGGTTTGGAGGAGAAGGCCGACGCGCTGTGACTGGATCAAAATCAAAATCAATTTACCCTTCAATTAAGAAAGCTACCCCACATTAACTAGTATCCCTTTTATTTTGGGTCATAATTGACCATGATTTTCACAAATAAAATATATGTTATACGTTGCAAAAATAATATAATTTGAAAGTACATTCAGATACGAACCAAACGATACAATTTTTGGTGACATGCATTCACATTTTGCTTGTCAAATACGGTACATGGTCAAACTTTGACACAAAATATGCAAAACAAAAAAATACTTCCAAGACTAGTGCCGCTCCTCTCCTCTTAAACCACCGCCGCTCCTCTCTTGTTCCAATCTAAATCCAGCGCCGCTCCTCTCCTCTTCCATTTCAAAACCACCGCCCCTCCTCTCCTGTTCCAATCCAAAACCAGCATCGCACCTCTCCCATTCTAATCCAAAACCAGCGCTGCTCCTCTCCTCTTCCATTCAAAAACCACCGCCAGCGAGTGAAGGTGCTGTGGAGAAGTAGATCGATAGAGGAGTACAACCGATACATGAGGATCGCAGACGGTGATGCTACCTCTTGAGCACTGCATTGGTTTTCCCTTGAAGAGGAAAGAGTGATGCATTAGAGCAGCGTAAGTATTTCCCTCGGTTTTTGAGAACCAAGGTATCAATCCAGTAGGAGACCATGCACGAGTCCCTCGCACCTACACAAACAAATAAACTCGTCGCAACCAACACGGTAAAGGGGTTGTCAATCCCTTCACGGTCACCTACGAGAGTGAGATCTGATAGATGTGATAAGATAATATTTTTGGTATTTTTATGATAAAGAGAAATAAAGATGCAAGTAAAATAAATGGCAAAGGAAATAACTAAGTATTGGAAGATTAATATGATGGAAAATAGACCCGAGGGCCATAGGTTTCACTAGAGGCTTCTCTCGAGAGCATTAGTATTACGGTGGGTAAACAAATTACTGTTGAGCAATTGACATAATTGAGCATAGTTATGAGAATATCTAGGTATGATCATGTATATAGGCATCACGTCCAAGACAAGTAGACCGACTCCTGCCTGCATCTACTACTATTACTCCACACATCGACCGCTATCCAGCATGCGTCTAGAGTATAGTTTAAGACAACAGAGTAACGCTTTAAGCAAGATGACATGATATAGAGGGATAAACTCATGCAATATGATATAAACCCCATCTTGTTATCCTCGATGGCAACAATACAATACGTGCCTTGCTGCCCCTACTGTCACTGGGAAAGGACACCGCAAGATTGAACCCAAAGCTAAGCACTTCTCCCATTGCAAGAAAGATCAATCTAGTAGGCCAAACCAAACTGATAATTCGAAGAGAGTTGCAAAGATAACTAATCATACATAAAAGAATTCAGAGAAGATTCAAATATTGTTCATAGATAAACTTGATCATAAACCCACAATTCATCGATCTCAACAAACACACTGCAAAAGAAGATTACATCGAATAGATCTCCACAAGAGAGGGGGGAACTTTGTATTGAGATCCAAAAAGAGAGAAGAATCCATCTAGCTAATAACTATGGACCCGTAGGTCTGAAGTAAACTACTCACACTTCATCGGAGAGGCTATGGTGTTGATGTAGAAGCCCTCCGTGATTGATACCCCCTCCGGTGGAGCTCCAGAAAAGGCCCCAAGATGGGATCTCGTGGATGCAGAAAGTTACGGGGGTGGAATTAGGGTTTTGTCTCCGTATCTGGTAGTTTGGGGTCAGCCTGGAAGTGGCGAGCAGGCTTTTCGGCCCGCTTGTGGCCCGTTTAGGACCGGACCGGACGGTCCAGGACCGCTAGAAAATAAGGTCGGTCCGAGCTCTGTAAATCGGCCCGATAACACAACCGGTCCGGTCCTGTTTTTAACCGGGCGGACCGAGCGGACTAAGAAGTGGCCCAAGCCCCAGGCACCCCGAAGTGAGTCCAACTCCTTTTGTTGCTAGGGCATGCCGCACCCCCGGTCGATCCAGTCTCCTCCCAGTCGCACGCCGCTACCGAAGGCAGAGACGCCACCTCCAAGTCCAAGGCGCCGACGCCTGTGCACGTCGCCCCATCCGGTCGTCCCTCTCCAATCTCCATTGCCACCTTGGCCTCTCCTACCACGCCATCTCCACCTTGCCCTTGTACGAGCTGGAGGAGCACGGGTACGTCGGTGACGCAGATCAAGCAGCAGGGACGCAACCCGCACGCCGTCGGTCTCGCCTCCCCTGGTTCCTTGTCGAGCGCCCCGAAGAGGGAGGAACTCAGGCAACCTCGTCCTCGACTATCTCATCCTCTGTAGTCTGTCCTCTGTTTTAGGTATATGTTCCTATTTATTTGATGATTGATGTACACTCGTTTGTACCAATGTTGGGGATATCGCTTATCGGGAACTTATCGGTCGACCCATGATAAGGGGTAAATCGGCCAGTTTATCGGCATATCGGCCGATTTATCGCCATATCGGCTGATTTATCTTATTGGTCAGACAACGGTAAGCGATAAATCGGTCAATTTATCGGAATATCAGAAGATATCTTGAACAGTGGTTCGTACAGATGAACTGATGAGGTACAGCTAGAGGTATAGGTTGCTGATTTATTATTGATAGATCTACATTTGTACTAATGAAGTGATGAGGTAGAGCTAGAGATATAGGTTGCTGCTTTATTGTTGATAGATCTACATTTGTACTGATGAAGTGATGAGGTATAGGCTGAATGAGGTAGAGATAGAGGTTGTTGTTTTTCTGACAATGTAGATGTAGAAGTTGTACATTTGATGATCTAGTCATTGATATTGTGTACTGATTATGTTCTTTTTTTGTAGAGAATGGTGAAGGGGAAGGGGAATGAGAAGGGAAATGCACTTGGGAAGGAGAAGGAGAAGGGCAAGACGAAGGCAAAGGAGAAGAGCTTAAGTTACTTAATTAGGTAAGAATGCCGCTGCCTCTGCCGGTTCGGAAGAAGGGCAAGCCGCCGAGGCAGCTTAAGAAGACGAAAGACTATACCAATGCTCCAATGGCAGATTTGCTTTGTAGGGTAAAAAACACCCTCTGCGGCCTTCGCGTCTCCCTGACCGCACCAGCGCTGACGTGCGTGCCGCGGAAGCTGCTGCCTTCGGTTCCGCAACCAACTCCCAGATGTCTCATGCATCTACTATAGTATGCTTGTTTTGTTTGATGATGGATGAAGCCATATTCCCATATAGTCATATAGGTACTGTTTTTTCTTATTTCTGTGCTCATGTGGTGTTAGGTGTCAGAGGAGGAAGAGGAGGAGGACGATGAGGACAAGGACAAGGGCATTCAGGAGGAGGACAAGGACGATGAGGAATACGATGAATTTGTCGTCCCGCCTGGAGGTGATGATATGTCGGATTCTGATGAGGATACGTCGAAATGGTACAAGGAATCAGATGCTAAACTAGAAGCCGAAGGAGGTGATGATATGTTGGATTTCGATGAGGATACGTCGGAAGGGTACAAGGAATCAGCTGCTGAACTAGAAGCCGAAGGAGGTGATGATATGTCTGAAGAAGAAATCGTGCACGTTATTTCCAGTGGCGAGGAGGCAAAAGAAAAGAACAAGAAAAAGACCAAGAGGCCAAGAGCCAATGCTCCTATTAGGATGTCGTCAAAAGTTTGGGTCCATTTTCATAAGGACAAGAGGCCATCAAAGGAGGAACCTGGAAAGCTTGTGTTGAAGGCATGCTGCAATTGTTGTGAGGCTGAATATGCATATCTCCAAGGTGGTAGCACCTCAACTCTTAGAAGCAGTGGCGGAGCTATGGCTGGGCAAAACCAAGCCATGGCCTGCCCAGCCAAATAAGAACTCGGTGTAGATTGATGTTGAATTTGGGCCATGAGAGCAAAATTACAGACACGTTTTTAAAGCTAATTCATTTTGGCCCGCCCAGTGAAGCGTGTTTAGCTCTGCCACTGCTTAGAAGGCATCACAAAGTGTGTAAGAATTACAGGAACAAGAAAGCTAAGGGAATCCATCCAATGATGATATGTTGGAACTTGCAATTGTTATGAACTATGAAATATCATCGCAAGTTTGTAATCGTGTCATTCAATGATGATATGAACTCATGTTTGAAGTGTGGATGTGAAACATGCTATTTGTTGCTGTTAAAATTCAGTGTTTTGATGTCCAAAATTCAGCAGCCTCCCGACAGTGGCAAAAATGCTCAATCAAGCTGCCTGCTTGTTTTGCTACAAATAAATCAATCCAGCTTCTTCTTTAGCTAGCTTGCATGCACTGCTTCAGATGAATCGATCCAGCAGCCTGCCTGAAATGAATCGATCCAGCTGCCTGCCGGCTTGCACGTGCACAAATAAATCGATCCAGGTGACTGCTAGTGTGCTAGCTTGCGCGTACTGCTTGAAAATGAATCGATCTAGCTGCCTGCTAGTGTGCTAGCATCACGTACTACTTCAAATGAACAGATCCAGCTCCCGGTCCATTCGGTCCTCTCGGGCCTCACCGAGCTGAGGTGCTGTTGATCCGGTCTCGAGAAAGTGGACCGCTCGGCAGCTCGGTCCGGTCCAGTCCGGACCGGCCGCGAACGGTCCAAAGCACGGCTCAGTCAAAGACCGGACCAGCTCGGACCGCGTCCAGCCTGAGTTTGGGGGTACGTAGGTATATATAGGAGGAAGGAGTACGTCAGTGGAGCAACATGGGCCCCACGGGGGTGGAGGGCGCGCATGGGGGGGTAGGCGTGCCCCCCTACCTCGTGCCTTCCTGGTTGATTGCTTGACGTAGGGTCTAAGTCCTCTGGATCATGTTCGTTCCAAAAATCACGTTCCCGAAGGTTTCATTCCGTTTGGACTCCGTTTGATATTCTTTTTCTGCGGAACCCTAAAATAGGCAAAAACAGCAATTCTGGGCTGGGCCTCCGGTTAATAGGTTAGTCCCAAAATAATATAAAAGTGTATAATAAAGCCCAATAATGTCCAAAACAGGATATAATATAGCATGGAACAACCAAAAAATATAGATACGTTGGAGACGTATCAAGCATCCCCAAGCTTAATTCCCGCTCGTCCTCGAGTAGGTAAATGATAAAAATAGAATTTTTGATGTGGAATGCTTTCTAGCAAACTCTCAATGTAAATCTCTTTATTGTAGCATGAATATTCATTTCTGAAAGATTCAAGATAAAAGTTTAATATTGACATAAAGATAGTAATACTTCAAGCATACTAACTAAGCAGTCATGTCTTCTCAAAATGACATGGCCAAAGAAAGTTATCCCTACAAAATCATATAGTCTGGCTATGCTCTATCTTCACCACACAAAATATTTAAATCATGCACAACCCCGATGACAAGCCAAGCAATTGTTTCATACTTTTGATGTTCTCAAACTTTTTCAATCTTCACGCAATACATGAGCGTGAGCCATGGACATAGACACTATAGATGGAATAGAATGGTGGTTGTGGAGTAGACAAAAAGGGAGAAGATAGTCTCACATCAACCAGGCGTATCAATGGTCTATGGAGATGCCCATTAATAGATATCAATGTGAGTGAGTAGGGATTGCCATGCAACGGATGCACTAGAGCTATAAGTATATGAAAGCTCAACAAAAAGAACTAAGTGGGTGTGCATCCAACTCGCTTGCTCACGAAGACCTGGGGCATTTTAAGGAAGCCCATCATTGGAATATACAAGCCAAGTTCTATAATGAAAAATTCCCACTAGTATATGAAAGTGATAACATAGGAGACTCTATATGAAGATCTTGGTGCTACTTTGAAGCACAAGTGTGGTAAAAGGATAGTAGCATTGTCGCTTCTCTCTTTTTCTCTCGTTTTTTTGGGCCTTTTCTCTTTCTTTCTTTTTATGGCCTTTTAGTCCGGAGTCTCATCCCGACTTGTGGGGGAATCATAGTCTCCATCATCCTTTCCTCACTTGGGACAATGCTCTAAAAATGATGATCATCACACTTTTTATTTACTTGCAACTCAATACTTAGAACAAAATATGACTCTATGTGAGTGCCTCCGGTGGTGTACCGGGATATGCAATGAATCAAGTGTGACATGTATGAAAGAATTGTGAACGGTGGCTTTGCCACGAATACAATGTCAACTACATGATCACGCAAAGCAATATGACAATGATGGAGCGTGTCATAGTAAACGGAATGGTGGTAAGTTGCATGGCAATATATCTCGGAACGGCTATGGAAATTCCATGATAGGTAGGTATGGTGGCTGTTTTGTGGAAGGTATATGGTGGGTGTATGATACCGGCGAAAGGTGCGCGGTATTAGAGAGGCTAGCAATGGTGGAAGGGTGAGAGTGCGTATGATCCATGGACTCAACATTAGTCATAAAGAACTCATATACTTATTGCAAAAGTCTACAAGTTATCAAAGCAAAGTACTACGCGCATGCTCGTAGGGGGATAGATTGGTAGGAAAAGACCATCGCTCGTCCCCGACTGCCACTCATAAGGAAGACAATCTATAAATAAGTCATGCTCCAACTTCATCACATAACGGTTCACCATACATGCATGCTATGGGAATCACAAACTTTAACACAAGTATTTCTCAAATTCACAACTACTCAACTAGCATGACTCTAATATCACCATCTCCATATCTCAAAACAATTATCAAGTATCAAACTCCTCATAGTATTCAACACACTCATAAGAAAATTTTATTATTAATCTTGAATGCCTAACATAATTAAAGCAATTTACCATGCTGTTTTGTAGGACTCTCAAAATAATCTAAGTGAAGCAAGAGAGAACAAAAGTTTCTATAAAACAAATCCACCAACGTGGTCTAAAAGATATAAGTGAAGCCCTAGAGCAAAAACTATATAACTCAAAAGATATAAGTGAAGCACATAGAGTATCCTAACAATTTCCGAATCATGAGTGTCTCTCTAAAAAAGGTGTGTGCAGCAAGGATGCTTGTGGTAAACTAACAAACAAAGACTCAAATAATACAAGACACTCCAAGGAAAACACATATCATGTGGTAAATAAAAATATAGCTCCAAGTAAAGTTACTGATAGAAGTAGACGAAAGAGGGGATGCCTTCCGGGGCATCCCCAAGCTTTGGCTTTTCGGTGTCCTTAGATTATCTTGGGGGTTCCATGGGCATCCCCAAGCTTAGGCTCTTGCCACTCCTTGTTCCATAATCCATCAAATCTTTACCCAAAACTTGATAACTTCACAACACAAAACTTAAAGTAGAAAATCTCGTGAGCTCCGTTAGCGAAAGAAAACAAAACACCACTTCAAGGTACTGTAATGAACTCATTATTTATTTATATTGGTGTTAAACCTACTGTATTCCAACTTCTCTATGGTTTATGAACTATTTTACTAGCCATAGATTCATCAAAATAAGCAAACAACACACGAAAAAACAGAATCTGTCAAAAACAGAACAGTCTGTAGTAATCTGTAGCTAACGCAAGATCTGGAACCCCAAAAATTCTAAAATAAATTTCTGGACGTGACTAGTTTATCTATTAATCATCTTCAAAAAGAATTAACTAAATAGCATTTTCCAAATAAAAATGGAAGCAGTTCTCGTGAGCGCTAAAGTTTCTGTTTTTTACAGCAATATTAAAAAGACTTTCCCCAAGTCTTCCCAACGGTTCTACTTGGCACAAACACTAATTAAACACACAAAAACACAACCAATACAGAGGCTAGATAAATTATTTATTAATAAACAGGAGCAAAAAGCAAGGAATAAAAATAAAATTGGGTTGCCTCCCAACAAGCGCTATCGTTTAACGCCCCTAGCTAGGCATGAAAGCAAGGATAGATCTAGGTATCTTTAGTTGGTAATTATTTAATGAGACATCTATCACCTTTAGGAGTTTCTTTCCTTTTATAAATAATCAAAATTCTAGGCACAAAATTGAAAAAATCATTAGTAGCAAATGGTTCCTTAATGATAGTAAAAAGATTAGGGTGAATACTTATAGATTTGAGATCCGCAGTTTCTTTGCTAGAGGATTCACCCTTATTTTTAGGAACATACATAAGCTTGGAAATTTTAGTTGGAGGACTTGGGGTGTTCTTTAAGGAAGAAAAATCGGTTCCCAAGTTGGTAATGATACCCTCAAGTTTATCGATTCTAGTGGAATCATGATTTATTCTTTCATTAACTATGGGTTCCTTCTCCTTAATATTTTTCAAAGTGACTCCTACTTTAGATCCATATTGAGTAATTTGGTTTTGGATATTTTTATCAAAATTTTCAATTAACTCTATGGTAGCAACTTTATTTTCAATAATTTCAAGTTTTTGCATTACATGCTCCAAAGTTAACATAGTTCCATTAACCAAAAGAGGAGGTGAGCCAAACAAATCTATCATAGCATTATAGGAATCAAAAGTGTGGCTACCCAATAAGTTCCCTCCGGTAATGGTATCAAGGATGTATCTGTGCCAAGGAATAGCACCTATGTAAAAATTGCGAAGAAGAATAGAAGTAGATTGCTTCCTAGTAGATCTATTTTGAGCATTGCAAATTCTATACCAAGCATCTTTTAGGTTTTCTCCTTCCCTTTGCTTAAAATTAAGAACTTAATTTTCGGGAGAAAACAGAGAAGATAGGGGACTAGCCATAACGACAACAAGCAATCCGACACACAAGCAAACAAGAAATGAGCAAAAAGAGGCGAATAGAGAAAGATAGGGAGGACGGAGAGAGAGAGGGCGAATAAAACGACAAGGGTGAAGTGGGGGGAGGAAAATAAGAGGCAAATGGCAAATAATGTAATGAGGGAGATAAGGGTTTGTGATGGGTACTTGGTATGTTGACTTTTGCATAGACTCCCCGGCAACGGCGCCAGAAATCCTTCTTGCTACCTCTTGAGCACTGCGTTGGTTTTCCCTTGAATAGGAAAGGGTGATGCAGTAGAGCAGCGTAAGTATTTCCCTCGGTTTTTGAGAACCAAGGTATCAATCCAGTAGGAGGCCACGCACGAATCCCTCGCACCTACACAAACAAATAAACTCCTCGCAACCAACGGGATAAAGGGGTTGTCAATCCCTTCACGGTCACCTACGAGAGTGAGATCTGATAGATATGATAAGATAATATTTTTGATATTTTTATGATAAAGAGAAATAAAGATGCAAGTAAAATAAATGGCAAAGGAAATAACTAAGTATTGGAAGATTAATATGATGGAAAATAGACCCGGGGGCCATAGGTTTCACTAGAGGCTTCTCTCGAGAGCATAAGTATTACGGTGGGTGAACAAATTACTGTTGAGCAATTGATCGAATTGAGCATAGTCATGAGAATATCTAGGTATGATCATGTATATAGGCATCACGTCCAAGACAAGTAGACCGACTCCTGCCTGCATCTACTACTATTACTCCACACATCGACCACTATCCAGCATGCATCTAGAGTATAGTTCAAGAGAACAGAGTAACGCTTTAAGCAAGATGACATGATGTAGAGGGATAAACTCATGCAATATGATATAAACCCCATCTTGTTATCCTCGATGGCAACAATACAATACGTGCCTTCCTGCCCCTACTGTCACTGGGAAAGGACACCGCAAGATTGAACCCAAAGCTAAGCACTTCTCTCATTGCAAGAAAGATCAATCTAGTAGGCCAAACCAAACTGATAATTCGAAGAGACTTGCAAAGATAACCAATCATACATAAAATAATTCAAAGAAGATTCAAATATTGTTCATAGATAAACTTGATCATAAACCCACAATTCATCGATCTCAACGAACACACCGCAAAAGAAGATTACATCGAATAGATCTCCACAAGAGAGGGGGATAACTTTGTATTGAGATCCAAAAAGAGAGAAGAAGTCATCTAGCTAATAACTATGGATCCGTAGGTCTGAAGTAAACTACTCACACTTCATCGAAGAGGCTATGGTGTTGATGTAGAAGCCCTCCGTGATCGATACCCCCTCCGGCGGAGCTCCGGAAAAGGCCCCAAGATGGGATCTCGTGGATACAGAAAGTTACGGCAGTGGAATTAGGGTTTTGGCTCCGTATCTGGTAGTTTGGGGGTACGTAGGTATATATAGGAGGAAGGAGTACGTCGGTGGAGCAACATGGGCCCACGAGGGTGGAGGGCGCGCCTGGGGGGTAGGCGCGGCCCCCTACCTCGTGCCTTCCCGGTTGATTGCTTGACATAGGGTCCAAGTCCTCTGGATCATGTTCATTCCAAAAATCACGTTCCGGAAGGTTTCATTCCGTTTGGACTCCGTTTGATATTCTTTTTCTGCGAAACCCTAAAATAGGAAAAAAAACAGCAATTCTAGGCTGGGCCTCCGGTTAATAGGTTAGTCCCAAACATAATATAAAATTGTATAATGAAGCCCAATAATGTCCAAAACAGGATATAATATAGCATGGAACAATAAAAATTATAGATACGTTGGAGACGTATCAGGCGACCCTGCGAAGCTAGTTAGGATGTTGGACATACAGTCTTAGTTTGACAACAAGGACCAACTAGCGGTGATGGGGACATCTATGGCCAAATATCTGCAATAGAGCGAAAAGGCGGCGATACTCCCGAAAGGAGTCGCGCGGGAGTACATAGAGCTGCTCCTTTGGGCCATGGAGCAAACAGATACACCGAATCCGATCGTGAGGGAGCGATGGTGGGAGTATCGATCCCAGATGGAGCATCCACCAGAGATTGAAGGATCGAGCATCTACAGGGTGCCGTTTGTGAGGGTGTCGTGCCAGAGCGAGCCGGTGGAGTCTTCGTCGACCGAACCCAGCTACAAGAGGGGGAAAGCAGTTGGCCCGACGATGCTTCCCCGCCATCCTCTCCCTCGCCGTTCACATCATCTCACGGGGCGGCTGTCTGCCGCTGAGGAATATGAGGGGACTGCCCCCCATCCCAATAGTCGGGCAGGTTATGAATTGTCAGGAGGACCTTAGGGTTGTCAGTATTTGCAGGTTGTGAATTGTGTTTTGTGTTGTGTATTTTGAGAGTACTTTCAGATATGAATGTCTTTTGAATTTCATATTTGCACTATTGAGCATATGAAGTATTTTATGAATTCTAGAGATCTATTTTTAGCACTTCAAAAAATGTAGTTTCATAGGAGTATAAAAGTGCAGACAATGTGATTCTCAAAGAAGAAACTGCAAGTTTCAGTTTCAGATAAGAAACTGCAAGTTCAGTTTCAGATAAGAAACTGCAACTTTCAGAGGCAGAGCATTTATATTAACACGGCCTTTTCAAACAGGGTTAACATCATGTTGGAAGTTGTATTCATGGTCGAAAATGGAACTACCAGCCAGTTAACATCATGTTGATCAACATTCATGCATAGCACATCTTCATATGATGCACAGTCAAAAAGATATGCTATTTTCAAAATGCTCACACAATGTCGAGTGTGCGAAAAATAGAGAAAACGAGGGATGAAGTTTTGGCAAGTGTTGGACGTGGTGTGCGTAGATGACAATGGGGGCCCACATGTCAATAATGGCAGAGGCAAAAAATTGGAGAAATTTTCCCTGCATCAGCTGGAATCGAACCCAGGCGGAACAACTGTCGGGTAGTGTCACTTGGCCACTGGGCTAGTTCAGTACTTTCATTACAAATAAGGCACTGCCTTGGGTGGTCCGATCACCTCCTGCGCCTTTGTGCGCTCGCCGCGGCGCCGCTGTCTGCCGTTGTGAACATGCTGAACAAACAAGAGAAATCTAGAGAGGATTGTACATGGAAAGGCGGACAGTCAAGACCCACCATGTCTATGGTCGTACGCAAGCAAGTGCCTCATCAAAAAAAAACTTCCTCCTAATGCTATACTGACATTGGGGCCCATGGGTTTGTCAACATAGTTACTCTTTTTAGGTGCTTCAACGTAGGAGATAAATTCACAATGAAGCTGTGGAGCTGGCGGGTAGTATCATTTATCGTCACTGGGGCAGCAAGTATCCGCTGGGTTTTGGACTGCCCCGTCTAGGCTTTCTTTTTTAACATGCGTAGCCCACAACATGCCGGTTTGTATTTTTTTGAGGACCGTCATGTATCGACCGGCCTATGGACCTTCCATCCGAGGTTTTATTTTTCCTGAAACATCGGCAGCCCAATTTATGTATTTTTTAAAAGAAAACGCAGAGGTCTGTTCTATTTTTCTATATAAGAATAGGAATGTGTGGTCCAACTTTTGTTTCCCTTCTAACTATATTATATATTTAAATTATTTTATATATTATTATATATTATTTTTATTGTCATCATATATTTAACAGATACTTACATATCTAAGAAAATAATATCCCACATCTTATTAACTTAGAAAAATAATTTTTTAACAATAAAATAATGGATTTTTTGGCAACGAAAATCCTGGTGATTGTGTACAAAAGCTTGGTAAGATTTAAAGACCAATGTAATAATAAATCACTTACTATTTAAATATATTTATAACAAAATGCTCAGCCCCTGTTTATTTATTGATAACATTTTTGCGCTCAACCCAACATTATAATTAGAATCAGCCCAGCAAAGTCATGTATTTCGAGAAAGGGCAAATGACCTGTAATTTTTTATGAGAAAAATAAATGGGCCACATGGACGCTACATTATTTGTTCACCCAGCCCAGCAAATGGACTGTAATTCTAAAAAAAGATCAAATTGACTGTGAATTCTGAAAAAAAAATGGGTTGAATATGTGCCACATTTTTGGAGGCTGAAATGTGGGCCAATAGGTCGAAGCCAACGCAAGTCGTTGTCAACTTAATCAACAAATGATTCTGACATCGTTAGCCGTTGGATTTACATCCAACGACCGGCATCCATCTTCAATCTCTCGTCTTCTTCCTCCAGCGTTGCCGGGACCACCTACTCCCGCCTCATGCTGCTAGCAGCTCTATTTAGCATGCTTCGTTGTGAAGCGCTACCCCATGTTGGCCAGGCCATCCCTCCATCCCTCCACACCTCATGTTCTTATCCACCGACTGCCGAACCACACCGCACCAGAATCAGTTAACCCTCGTACACCTCTCCGTCTGCGACTCTACTCCCGCGGCTTCCCATCTCCAGCTCGTTGCTGTCCGGGGCCTCGACGTCGTCTACCACCTTGGATGCGCTCGGCGTGGAATAGTTAACATGGTCAACGAACGACATCCATCGGAAGTAGACTGTGCGTGGAGAGGCTGACAGCTGGGTCCACGGCCGCACGCAAGGAAATGCCTCCTTATTATGCGCAAAATAATGATTCCTCCACCTGACAGCTGGGACCCACCGGAAGGGCCTCTGTATTTCGCAAAAAAAATGTTCCCCCCGCTGACAGGTCGGAGCCACCAGCTATATTTTCGCACGCAAGGAACTGCCTACTTATTACGCACACAAAAATGAATACCCCCTGCTAGCTGGGACCCACCATAGTGGGAGGCTGACTTGTGGGCCTACTAAGTTGACGGGGACGGAGGGCTTTGTCAACTTAGTCAATATGAACGATTCTAGCTCCAGTGACCGTACGAGGTCCATCCAACGGTGGTAGTGCTTCTTCAACCTCTGGTCTTGTTGCTCCAGCCGCCCAAACCAGCGCCGGTCATGCCGCATGCTCCTGCTTCCCGTGGTCGGCTGTGATGCCGCGGAGGCCTCACTGCCCCCTACTACTCCCACCGCTGGCCAGGCCCTACGGCGACGACAGCCCCACACCGCAGCCGAACCAGTGAACTCTCGTACTCCTCTCCGCGTGGGCATCCACTGCCGCGTCTTTGCCGGCTCCGCGTCGCCCCCTTCCTAGGCCTCGCCGTCGTCCACCGCCCTGGTGCTCTCGCCGCGGTGTAGTCAACATGGTCAAGGAACGACTTCCATTGAAAGAGTACTATACGTGGAGAGGCTGACAGCTGGGTCCATGGCCGTAGCAAGGAAGTGTCTCGTTATTTTGCGGAAAATAATGATTCCTCCACTTGATAGCAGGGACCCACCGGACGGGCCATCGTATTTCATGAAAAAAAAACGTTTCCCCCCTGACTGCTGGGACCCACCAGCTACATCTTCGCATGCAATGAAGTGCGTCCATATTACGGGCAAAAAAATGATTCGCACCCCTGACTGCTGGGACCCACCATCTACATCTTCACACGCAAGGAAGTGTCTGACAGTCGGGACCCACCCGGTCGAAGCATACTAGCGTTGTCATTCTGGTCGCGAACGTGTACGTACATACTGGTCGATGTAGAGGCGCGCACGTGTGGTAGTAGATGCGCGCACGTGTGGTAGTAGAGGCGTGCATGTGTGGTAGTAGAGGCGCGCACGTAGCATGTACACGTACGTACAGCGGCCAGGGTGCAAGACAGTAAATACGGCCACGTACGTACATACGGGCGGGGTCTCGAACGCCTCCTCGCACATACGTATGGACAGGGCTCGTGTACATGGCTGTGGCTAGGTCGGAATGGAGAAACTGCGTCGTCTCGTGTTCATTGGGAGGCAACGGAATGCGTCGTGTTCATCGGGAGGCAGCGGAACGCGTGTTGTTCGTCGGGAGCCAACCGGCTTGGACGGAACAGCCGATGGAAACGAGGCCTGGCGTACCGCAGAACGGAGGAAACGGCCTTGTGTTCAACCGGCCACGGTGGAAACGGGATCCTGTTCATCGGGAGGGGGCTGGCGTACCACAAAACGGAGGAAACGGACCTCCTACGATCGAAACGGGGTCCTGTTGATTGGGAGGGGTGTGGCGTACCGCAAAACGGAGGAAACAGACTTGTGTTGGAGCGCTACGATCAAAACGGGGGTCCTGTTCATCGGGAGGGGTGTGCCGTACCGCAAACGGGACACCACGAGATATTGTTCATCTCCACCGTCGACCTCCTCCAGCCTCCACGGGCTACTGTTCATCCACTGTCGACCTACTTCAGCCTCCACCTACGACTGTTCATCCACGGGCTCCTGTTCATCCAGCCTCCACCGGCTACTTGCTACCTCTTGAGCCTGCGTTGCTTTTCCCTTGAAGAAGAAAGGGTGATGCAGCAAAGTAGCGTAAGTATTTCCCTTGGTTTTTGAGAACCAAGGTATCAATCCAGTAGGAGGCCACACGCAAGTCCCTCATACCTACACAAACAAATAAGAACCTCGCAACCAACGCGATAAAGGGGTTGTCAATCCCTTCACGGTCACTTACGAGAGTGAGATATGATAATGATAAGATAAATATTTTTGGTATTTTTATGATATAGATTGAAAGTAAAAATTGCAAAGTAAAATAGATTGGAAACTTATATGATGGAGAATAGACCCAGGGGCCATAGGTTTCACTAGTGGCTTCTCTCAAGATAGCATAAGTATTACGGTGGGTGAACGAATTACTGTCGAGCAATTGATAGAATTGAGCATAGTTATGAGAATATCTAGGCATGATCATGAATATAGGCATCACGTCCGTGACAAGTAGACCGACTCCTGCCTGCATCTACTACTATTACTCCACACAT
Organism: Triticum urartu; assembly: GCF_003073215.2. Lineage (NCBI taxonomy): Eukaryota > Viridiplantae > Streptophyta > Magnoliopsida > Poales > Poaceae > Triticum > Triticum urartu. Next base: position 67,859,178 of record NC_053027.1, read on the forward strand.
CGACTGCTATCCAGCATGCATCTATAGTATTAAGTTCATAAGAACAGAGTAACGCATTAGGTAAGATGACATGATGTAGAGGGATAAACTCAAGCAATATGATATAAACCCCATCTTTTTATTCTTGATGGCAACAATACAATACGTGTCGTTTCCCTTTCTGTCACTGGGATCGAGCACCGCAAGATTGAACCCAAAGCTAAGCACTTCTCCCATTGCAAGAAAGATCAATCCAGTAGGCCAAACCAAACTAATAATTCGAAGAGACTTGCAAAGATAACCAATCATGCATAAAAGAATTCAGAGAAGATTCAAATATTGTTCATAGATAGACTTGATCATAAACCCACAATTCATCGGATCTCGACAAACACACCGCAAAAAGAGTTACATCAAATAGATCTCCAAGAAGATCGAGGATAACATCGTATTGAGATCCAAAGAGAGAGAAGAAGCCATCTAGCTACTAGCTATGGACCCAAAGCTCTGAAGTAAACTACTCACACATCACCGGAGAGGCCATGGAGTTGATGTAGAGGCCCTCCGTGATCGATGCCCCCTCCGATGGAGCTCCGGAAAAGGCCCCAAGATGGGATCTCTTGGGTACAGAAGGTTGCGGCGGTGGAAATAGGGTTTCGTGGTGCTCCTGGATGTTTTCGGCGTATATGAATATATATATAGGAGGAAGAAGTAGGTCGGTGGAGCAACGAGGGGCCCACGAGGGTGGAGGGCACGCCCAGGGGGGTAGGCGCGCCCCCCTGCCTCGTGGCCTCCTCGGTTGTTTCTTGACGTCCAATCCAAGTCCCCTGGATCACGTTTGTTCCAAAAATAACTCTCCCGAAGGTTTCATTCCGTTTGGATTCCGTTTGATATTCCTTTTCTGCGAAACACTGAAATAGGCCAAAAATAGCAATTTGCACTAGGCCTTGGGTTAATAGGTTAGTCCCAAAAATAATATAAAAGTGAAAAATAAAGCCCATTAACATCCAAAACAGAATATATAATAGCATGGAACAATCAAAAATTATAGATAAGTTGGAGACGTATCAGCATCCCCAAGCTTAATTCCCGCTCGTCCTTGAGTAGGTAAATGATAAAAACAGAATTTTTGATGTGGAATGCTTTCTAGCAAACTCTCAATGTAAATCTCTTTATTGTAGCATGAATATTCATTTCCGAAAGATTCAAGATAAAAGTTTAATATTGACATAAAGATAGTAATACTTCAAGCATACTAACTAAGCAGTCATGTCTTCTCAAAATGACATGGCCAAAGAAAGTTATCCCTACAAAATCATATAGTCTGGCTATGATCTATCTTCACCACACAAAATATTTAAATCATGCACAACCCCGATGACAAGCCAAGCAATTGTTTCATACTTTTGATGTTCTCAAACCTTTTCAATCTTCACGCAATACATGAGCGTGAGCCATGGATATAGCACTATAGGTGGAATAAAATGGTGGTTGTGGAGAAGACAAAAAAGGAGAACATGGTCTCACATCAACTAGGCATATCAACGGGCTACGGAGATGCCCATTAATAGATATCAATGTGAGTGAGTAGGGATTGCCATGCAACAGATGCACTAGAAGTGTATGAAAGCTCAACAAAAGAAACTAAGTGGGTGTGCATCCAACTTGCTTGCTCATGAACACCTAGGGCATTTTGAGGAATCCCATCATTGGAATATACAATCCAAGTTCTATAATGTGAAATTCCCACTAGTATATGAAGGTTATAACATAGCAGACTCTCTATCATGAAGATCTTGGTGCTACTTTGAAGCACAAGTGTGGTAAAAGGATAGTAACATTGTCCCTTCTCTCTTTTTCTCTCATTTTTTTATTTGGGCCTTTTCTCTTTTTTATGGCTTCTTTTTCTTCTTTTTATCGTCCGGAGTTTCATCCCGACTTCTGGGGGAATCATAGTCTCCATCATCCTTTCCTCACTTGGGACAATGCTCTAATAATGATCATCATCACACTTTATTTACTTACAACTCAAGAATTACAACTCAATACTTAGAACAAAATATGACTCTATGCGAATGCCTCCGGTGGAGTACCGGGATACGCAATGAATCAAGAGTGACATGTGTGAAAGAATTATGAATGGTGGCTTTGCCACAAATACGATGTCAACTACATGATCATGCAAAGCAATATGACAATGATGAAGCGTGTCATAATAACGGAACGGTGGAAAGTTGCATGGCAATATATCTCGGAATGGCTATAGAAATGCCATAATAGGTAGGTATGGTGGCTGTTTTGAGGAAGGTATATGGTGGGTGTGATACCGGTGGAAGGTGCGCGGTATTACAGAGGCTAGCAATGGTGGAAGGGTGAGAGTGCGTATAATCCATGGACTCAACATTAGTCATAAAGAACTCACATACTTACTGCAAAAACCTATTAGTTATCGACACAAAGTACTACGCGCATGCTCCTAGGGGGATAGATTGGTAGGAAAAGACCATCGCTCGTCCCCGACCGCCACTCATAAGGAAGACAATCAATAAATAAATCATGCTCCGACTTCATCACATAACAGTTTACCATACGTGCATGCTACGGGAATCACAAACTTTAACACAAGTATTTCTCAAATCCACAACTACTTAACTAGCATGACTCTAATATCACCATCTTCATCTCTCAAAACAACTATCAAGTATCAAACTTCTCATAATATCCAATGCACTTTTTGTATGATAGTTTTTATTATACCGATCTTCGATGCCTATTATATTAGGACTAAATTCATACCCAAAGCAAATTACCATGGTGTTCTAAAGGACTCTCAAAATAATATAAGTGAAGCATGAGAGATCAATTATTTCTATAAAATAGAACCACCACCGTGCTCTAAAAAGATATAAGTGAAGCACTAGAGCAAAATTATCTAGCTAAAAAATATAAGTGAAGCACATAGAGTATTCTAACAAATTCCAATTTATGTGTGTCTCTCCCAAAAGGTGTGTACAGCAAGGATGATTGTGGTAAAGTAAAAAAGCAAAGACTCAAATCATACAAGACGCTCCAAGCAAAACGCATATCATGTGGCGAATAAAAATATAGCTCCAAGTAAAGTTACCGATGGACGAAGACAAAAGAGGGGATGCCTTCCGGGGCATCCCCAAGGTTAGGCTTTTGGTTGTCCTTGGATTTTACCTTGGGGTGCCTTGGGCATCCCCAAGCTTAGGCTCTTGCCAGTCCTTGTTTCATAATCCATCAAATCCTTACCCAAAACTTGAAAACTTCACAACACAAAACTCAAATAGAAAATCTCATGAGCTCCGTTAGTAAAAGAAAACAAACTACCAGTTCAAGGTACTGTAATGAACTCATTCTTTATTTGTATTGGTGTTAAACCCACTGTATTCCAACTTCTCTATGGTTCATAAACTCTATTACTAGCCATAGATTCATCAAAATAAGCAAACAACACACGAAAAACAGAATCTGTCAAAAACAGAAAAGTCTGTAGTAATCTGTAGGTTTCGACTACTTCTGGAACCCCAAAAATTCTAAAATAAATTTCTGGACGTGAGTAATTTATCTATTAATCATCTGCAAAAAGAATTAACTAAATAGAGCTCTTCAATAAAAGAATGTCAGCAATTCTCGTGAGCGCTAAAGTTTCTGTTTTTTACAGCAAGATCACAAAGACTTTCCCCAAGTCTTCCCAAAGGTTCTACTTGGAACAAACACTAATTAAAAGAATAAAACCACATCTAAACAGAGGATAGATGAATTATTTTTTACTAAACATAATCAAAAATCAAGGAACAAAAATAAAATTGGGTTGCCTCCCAATAAGCGCTATCGTTTAACGCCCCTAGCTAGACATAAAAGCAAGGATAGATCTAGGTATTGCCATGATAATGATAAGATAAATAGCGAAAGCTCATCTCATACTCCCTACGTTCAGCTTCAAGTTTTCTTTGTGGTAAGCAAAAGTAATCAAAAGGGCTAAATATAATGGGACAAAATTCCCTAAGATCAAGCTCGGGAGGTATTGGTTCCTCCTTTGGCCCCTCATATTGCACAACCAATTCATCATTATAAGCATTCTTTTGGCAAAAAGTCATGAGCTTATGTTCAAGAGAAAAACCTAACCCATTATTCTGGATAGAAAAATTATTATTAAGTTCAGAAATCCTATCAACTAGCACATCAGTAGGGACTCTTTTTCCAAGGTTTTCATTAAAAGCCACATGATCTAAAGATCGTAAGTGCATTATGTCTTCTTGATAAAAAAGGATAGCTTCTATGGGAGGACGGCCAGCGTCCACCCTATAATGCGCAAAAATTTCATTGGCTTCTCTTATTATAGATCTGAACTCATGAGCTAAAAAGATAGTAGCGGCTCGCTTAACAGAAGAATGCTCAATATTAGAAAATTCTAGAAAAATCCTTTGGATGCAAGGGTGCATATGAAGAAATTGTCTTTCAAGTTCAACTATGAGCAAAGATATAGCATCCGCAAAACTACTATTCCTATGAAGAATAGACCCTCCCATAGTGGGTAGAGCACCTACACAAGTAAATAAATATTGAATAACTCCTTTCCCAATAATATTACCACTACCGATTCGAAACTTTTTAGTGTGCAAAATAGTAGGTTCTTCATGAGGGTAATCAACATTTTCCATATTATTATTATTATCAATGATAACCTCCCCAGTTTCAGACATGATGGCAATGAAACGCACGAGGAAAGGGCACACAAGAGGTAAACTAGAGAAGGCAAACAGAAAAAGGGCGAATAAAACAGCAAGGGTGAAGTGGGGGAGAGGAAAACGAGAGGCAAATGGCAAATAATGTAATGCGAGGGATAAGAGTTTGTGATGGGTACTTGGTATGTCTTGACTTGTGCGTAGACTCCTCGGCAACGGCGCCAGAAATCCTTCTTGCTACCTCTTGAGCACTGCGTTGGTTTTCCCTTGAAGAGGAAAGGGTGATGCAGCAAAGTAGCGTAAGTATTTCCCTCAGTTTTTTAGAACCAAGGTATCAATCCAGTAGGAGGCGACACGCAAGTCCCTCGTACCTACACAAATAAATAAGAACCTCATAACCAACGCGATAAAGGGGTTGTCAATCCCTTCACGGTCACTTACGAGAGTGAGATATGATAATGATAAGATAAATATTTTTGGTATTTTTATGATATAGATTAAAAGTAAAAATTGCAAAGTAAAATAGATTGGAAACTTATATGATGGAGAATAGACCCGGGGACCATAGGTTTCACTAGTGGCTTCTCTCAAGATAGCATAAGTATTATGGTGGGTCAACGAATTACTATCGAGCAATTGATAGAATTGAGCATAGTTATGAGAATATCTAGGCATGATCATGAATATAGGCATCACGTCCGTGACAAGTAGACCGACTCATGCCTACATCTACTACTATTACTCCAGACCGCTATCCAGCATGCATCTAGAGTATTAAGTTCATAAGAACAGAGTAACGCATTAGGTAAGATGACATGATGTAGAGGGATAAACTCAAGCAATATGATATAAACCCCATCTTTTTATCCTCGATGGCAACAATACAATACGTGTCGTTTCCCTTTCTGTCACTGGGATCGAGCACCGCAAGATTGAACCCAAAGCTAAGCACTTCTCCCATTGCAAGAAAGATCAATCCAGTAGGGCAAACCAAACTAATAATTCGAAGATACTTGCAAAGATAACCAATCATGCATAAAAGAATTCAGAGAAGATTCAAATATTGTTCATAGATAGACTTGATCATAAACCCACAATTCATCGGATCTCGACAAACACACCGCAAAAAGAGTTACATCGAATAGATCTCCGAGAAGATCGAGGAGAACATTGTATTGAGATCCAAGGAGAGAGAAGAAGCCATCTAGCTACTAGCTATGGACCCGAAGGTCTGAAGTAAACTACTCACACATCACCGGAGAGGCCATGGAGTTGATGTAGAGGCCCTCCATGATCGATGCCCCCTCCGGCGGAGCTCCGAAAAAGGCCCCAAGATGGGATCTCTTGGGTACAGAAGGTTGCGGCGGTGGAAATAGGGTTTCATGGTGCTCCTAGATGTTTTCATGGTATATGAATATATATAGGAGGAAGAAGTGGGTCGGTGGAGCAACGAGGGGCCCACAAGGGTGGAGGGCGCGCCCAGGGGGTAGGCGCGCCCCCCTGCCTCGTGGCCTCCTTGATTGTTTCTTGACGTCCACTCCAAGTCCCCTGGATAATGTTTGTTCCAAAAATAACTCTCCTGAAGGTTTCATTCCGTTTGGATTCCGTTTGATATTCCTTTTCTGTGAAACACTGAAATAGGCAAAAAAAACAGCAATTTGCACTCGGCCTTGGGTTAATAGGTTAGTCCCAAAATAATATAAAAGTGTAAAATAAAGCCCATTAACATCCAAAACAGAATATATAATAGCATGGAACAATCAAAAATTATAGATACGTTGGAGACGTATCACTACTGTTCAACCAGCCCTCTCCACGGGGTCCTGTTCAACCACCCCTCCATGGGCTACTGTTCATCCAGCCCTCCATCGGCTACTGTTCAACCAGCCCTCCACCGGCTACTAGTCAACCAGCCCTCCACCGATTACTGTTCAACCAGCCCTCCACGGGGTCCTATTCATCTAGCCCTCCACGGGGTCCTATTTCATCCACCGGCTCGATCGATTGGGATACTATTCATCCAGCGGCAACGGCCTCTACTACCACGGGTTCCTGTTCATCCAACCCCCACCGGGAACTGTTCATCCACCCCCCCCCCAACAACGCTCACTGTTCATCCAGGGGCAGCATCGATCGGCTTCAGTTAACAGCAGTAGCGAAGGAATCGCTCGATCGGGTTCAGTTAACAGCCATCGATAGATCGCTCGGGTTCAGTAACGCGTAACCTGCAGTGCAATCACTCGGGTTCAGTTAGAGCCCAATGCCTCGCTTGGGTTCAGTTAGAGCGCAATGCCTCGTACACACGCGCGTACGTACGAGAGAAACATGCATCGCTCAGCCCCCGACCAGCCACCGTAACCGGGAACTCCCCCGATATTTTCCTCGCCCTCACTTCTACCACGGTTTTTTCCGTCATGGACGGCCCAAACAATGTCATGCAGCTGCGTCTCCGGCCCGCCCAGGACGAAAAGCCCTTTTTCTATTGGGAACGTAGTAATTTCAAAAAAAAATCCTACGCACACGCATGATCATGGTGATGCATAGCAACGAGAGGGAAGAGTATCGTCCATGTACCCTCGTAGACCGTAAGCGGAAGCGTTATGAGAACGCGATTGATGTAGTCGAACGTCTTCACGATCCGACAGATCCAAGTACCGAACGCACGGCACCTCCGAGTTCAGCACACATTCAGCTCGATGACGTCCCACGAACTCCGATCCAGCAGAGCTTCACGGGAGAGTTCCGTCAGCATGACGGCGTGATGATGGTGATGATGTTGCTACCGATGCAGGGCTTCACCTAAGCACCGCTATGATATGATCGAGGTGGAATATGGTGGAGGGGGCACCGCACACGGCTAAGGGATCAATGATCAACTTGTGTCCTCTAGGGTGCCCCCCTGCCCCCGTATATAAAGGAGCAAGGGGGGAGGTCGGCCGGCCCTCCTAGGGCGCGCCAGGAGGAGGAGTCCTCCTCCTAGTAGGAGTAGGACTCCCCTTTGCTACTCCTACTAGGAGGAGGAAAGGAAGGGGGAAGGGGAGAAGGAAGGAGAGGGAGGAAATGAGGAAAGGGGATTGGCCCCCTAGACCAATTCGGTTTGGGCTAGGGGGGCGCGCACCCTGCCTCCTCTCTTCCACCACTTGGCCCATGAGGCCCAATACTTCTTCCCCGTATTCCCGTAACTCCTCGGTACTCCGAAAAATATCCGAATCACTCGGAACCTTTCCGATGTCCGAATATAGTCGTCCAATATATCGATCTTTACGTCTCGACCATTTCGAGACTCCTTGTCATGTCCCCGATCTCATCTGGGACTCCGAACTACCTTCGGTACATCAAATCACATAAACTCATAATACCGATCGTCACAGAAATCCATTCAGGAATGCAGTTTTGACATCCATTTGCCAAATTTCATAATCATAAAATGCAGCAATTGCTAACATGATTCGGACAGACTTAAGCATCGCTACGGGTGAGAAAGTATCATCGTAGTCAACCCCTTGAACTTGTCAAAAACCTTTCGCAACAAGTCGAGCTTTGTAGACAGTAACATTACTGTCAGCGTCAGTCTTCTTCTTGAAGATCCATTTATTTTTGATGGCTTGCCGATCATCGGGTGATGTCTACTACACAACCTTCTTCTTGTAGACGTTATTGGGCCTCCAAGTGCAGAGGTTTGTAGGACAGTAGCAAATTTCCCTCAAGTGGATGACCTAAGGTTTATCAATCCGTAGGAGGCGTGGGATGAAGATGGTCTCTCTCAAGCAACCCTGCAACCAAATAACAAAGAGTCTCTTGTGTCCCCAACACACCCAATACAATGGTAAATTGTATAGATGCACTAGTTCGGCGAAGAGATGGTGATACAAGTGGTATATGGATGGTAGATAAAGGTTTTTGTAATCTGAAAATATAAAAACAGCAAGGTAACTAATGATAAAAGTGAGCACAAACGGTATTGCAATGTGTTGACACAAGGCCTAGGGTTCATACTTTCACTAGTGCAAGTCCTCTCAACAATAATAACATAATTGGATCACATAACTATCCCTCAACATGCAACAAAGAGTCACTCCGAAGACACTAATAGCGGAGAACAAACAAAGAGATTATGGTAGGGTACGAAACCACCTCAAAGTTATTCTTTCCGATCAATCTGTTGGGCTATTCCTATAAGTGTCACAAACAGCCCTAGAGTTCGTACTAGAATAACACCTTAAGACACAAATCAACCAAAACCCTAATGTCACCTACATACTCCAATGTCACCTCAAGTATCCGTGGGTTTGATTATACGATATGCATCACACAATCTCAGATTCATTATTCAACCAACACATAGAACCTCAAAGAGTGCCCCAAAGTTTCTACCAGAGAATCATGACAAAAATGTGTGCCAACCCCTATGCATAGGTTCATGGGCGGAACCCGCAAGTTGATCACCAAAACATGCATCAAGTGAATCACGTGATATCCCATTGTCACCACAGATACGCACGACAAGACATACATCAAGTGTTCTCAAATCTTTAAAGACTCAATCCGATAAGATAACTTCGAAGGGGAAACTCAATCCACTACAAGAGAGTAGAGGGGGAGAGGAAACATAAGATCCAACTATAATAGCAAAGCTCGCGATACATCAATATCGTGCCAAATTAAGAACACGAGAGAGAGAGAGAGAGATCAAACACATAGCTACTGGTACATACCCTCAGCCCCGAGGGAGAACTACTCCCTCCTCGTCATGGAGAGCACCGGGATGATGAAGATGGCCACCGGAGAGGGATTCCCCCTCCGGCAGGGTGCCAGAACAGGTCTAGATTGGCTTTCGATGGCTACGGAGGCTTCTGGCGGCGGAACTCCCGATCTATTGTGCTCCCTGGTCGTTTTAGGGTATATGGAGATATATAGGAGGAAGAAATACATCAGGAGAGCCACGAGGGGGGAGGGCGCGCCCCCTGCCTTGTGGCTTCCTCGTTGATCCCCTGACGTGCACTCCAAGTCTCATGTATTGCTTTCTTTCCAAAAATAACTTTTCCGAAGGTTTCATTCCATTTGGACTCCATTTGATATTCCTTTTCTTCAAAACCCTAAAACAAGGAAAAAATAGAAACTGGCACTCGGCTCTAGGTTAATAGGTTAGTCCCAAAAATCATATAAAATAGCATATAAATGCATATAAAACATCCAAGGTTGATAATATAATAGCATGGAACAATCAAAAATTATAGATACGTTGGAGACGTATCATCGGGCAAGTCAACCAAAGTCCATACTTTGTTCTCATACATGGATCCCATCTCAGATTTCATGGCCTCAAGCCATTTTGCGGAATCTGGGCTCACCATCGCTTCTTCATAGTTCGTAGGTTCATCATGGTCAAGTAACATGACTTCCAGAACAGGATTACCGTACCACTCTGGTGCGTATCTTACTCTGGTTGACCTACGAGGTTCTTAACTTGATATAAAGTTTCATGATCATCATCATTAGCTTCCTCACTAATTGGTGTAGGTGTCACAGAAATCGGTTTCTGTGATGAACTACTTTCCAATAAGGGAGCAGGTACAGTTACCTCATCAAGTTCTACTTTCCTCCCACTCACTTCTTTCGAGAGAAACTCCTTCTCTAGAAAGGATCCATTCTTAGCAACAAATGTCTTGCCTTCGGATCTGTGATAGAAGGTGTACCCAATAGTTTCCTTTGGGTATCCTATGAAGACACATTTCTTTGATTTGGGTTTGAGCTTATCAGGTTGAAGTTTTTTCACATAACCATCGCAGCCCCAAACTTTAAGAAATGACAACTTTGGTTTCTTGCCAAACCACAGTTCATAAGGCGTCGTCTCAACGGATTTCGATGGTGCCCTATTTAACATGAATGCAACCGTCTCAAAAGCATAACCCCAAAATTATAGTGGTAAATCAGTAAGAGACATCATAGATCGCACCATATCTAGTAAAGTACGATTACGATGTTCGGACACACCATTACGCTGTGGTGTTCCGGGTGGCGTGAGTTGCGAAACTATTCTGCATTGTTTCAAATATAGACCAAACTCGTAACTCAAATATTCTCCTCCATGATCAGAGCGTAGAAACTTTATTTTCTTGTTACGATGATTTTCCACTTCACTCTGAAATTCTTTGAACTTTTCAAATGTTTCAGACTTATGTTTCATTAAGTAGATATACCCATATCTGCTCAAATCATCTATGAAGGTGAGAAAATAACGATACCCGCCGCGAGACTCAATACTCATTGGACCACATACATCAGTATGTATGATTTCCAATAAATCTGTTTCTCGCTCCATTGTTCCGGAGAACGGTGTTTTAGTCATCTTGCCCATGAGGCATGGCTCGCAAGTACCAAGTGATTCATAATCAAGTGATTCCAGAAGTCCATCAGTATGGAGTTTCTTCATGCGCTTTACACCAATATGACCTAAACGGCAGTGCCACAAATAAGTTGCACTATCATTATCAACTTTGCATCTTTTGGTTTCAACATTATGAATATGTGTATTACTACTATCGAGATTCAACACAAATAGACCACTCTTCAAGGGTGCATGACCATAAAAGATATTACTCATATAAATAGAACAACCATTTTTCTCAGATTTAAATGAATAAACGTCTTGCATCAAACAAGATCCAGATATAATGTTCATGCTTAACGCTGGCACCAAATAACAATTATTTAGGTCTAAAATTAATCCCGAAGGTAGATGTAGAGGTAGCGTGCCGACGGCGATCACATCGACTTTGGAACCATTTCACACACACATCGTCACCTCGTCCTTAGCTAATCTTCGCTCAATCCGTAGTCCCTGTTTCAAGTTGCAAATATTAGCAACAGAACCAGTATCAAATACCCAGGTGCTACTGCGAGCTCTAGTAAGGTACACATCAATAACATGTATATCACATATACCTTTGTTCACCTTGCCATCCTTCTTATCCGCCAAATACTTGGGGCAGTTCCGCTTCCAGTGACCAGTCTGTTTGCAGTAGAAGCACTCAGTCTCAGGCTTAGGTCCAGACTTGGGTTTCTTCTCCTGAGCAGCAACTTGTTTGCCGTTCTTTTTGAAGTTCCCCTTCTTCTTCCCTTTACCCTTTTTCTTGAAACCAGTGGTCTTGTTGACCATCAACACTTGATGTTCTTTCTTGATTTCTACCTCCGCAGCCTTTAGCATTACGAAGAGCTCGGGAATTGTCTTATCCATCCCTTGCATATTATAGTTCATCACGAAGCTCTTGTAGCTTGTTGGCAGTGATTGAAGAATTATGTCGATGACACTATCATCCGGAAGATTAACTCCCAGTTGAATCAAGTGATTGTAGTACCCAGACATTCTGAGTATATGTTCACTGACAGAACTATTCTCCTCCATCTTGCAGCTGTAGAACTTATTGGAGACTTCATATCTCTCAATCCGGGCATTTGCTTGAAATATCAACTTCAACTCCTGGAACATCTCATATGCTCCATGACGTTCAAAACATCGTTGAAGTCCCGGTTCTAAGCCGTAAAGCGTGGCACACTAAACTATCGAGTAGTCATCAACTTTGCTCTGCCAGACGTTCTTAACGTCAGCAGTAGCATCTGCAGCAAGCATGGCACCCAGCGGTGCTTCCAGGATGTAATTCTTCTGTGCAGCAATGAGGATAATCCTCAAGTTATGGACCCAGTCTATGTAATTGCTAACATCATCTTTCAACTTTGCTTTCTCAAGGAACGCATTAAAATTTAACGAAACAACAGCATGAGCCATCTATCTACAACAACATAGACAAGCAAAATACTATCAGGTACTAACTTCATGATAAATTTAAGTTCAATTAATCGTATTACTTAGGAACTCCCACTTAGATATATATCCCTCTAATCATCTAAGTGATCACGTGATCCAAATCAACTAAACCATAACCGATCATCACGTGAAATGGAGTAGTTTTCAATGGTGAACATCACTATGTTGATCATATCTACTATATGATTCACGCTCGAACTTTCGGTCTCAGTGTTCCGAGGCCATATCTGTATATGCTAGGCTCGTCAAGTTTAACCCGAGAATTCTGCGTGTGCAAAACTGGCTTGCACCCGTTGTATAAGAACGTTGAGCTTATCACACCCAATCATCACGTGGTGTCTCGGCACGATGAACTTTTGCAACGGTGCATACTTAGGGAGAACACTTGTATCTTGAAATTTAGTGAGAGATCATCTTATAATGCTACTATCAATCAAGCACAATAAGATGCATAAAGGATAAACATCACATGCAATCAATATATGTGATATGATATGGCCATCATCATCTTGTGCCTGTGATCTCCATCTCCAAAGCACCGTCATGATCACCATCGTCACCGGCTTGACACCTTGATCTTCATTGAAGCATCGTTGTCGTCACGCCAATTATTGCCTCCACGACTCTTACTACCGCTTAGTGATAAAGTAAAGCAATTACATGGCGATTGAATTTCATGCAATAAAGCGACAACCATATGGCTCCTGCCAGTTGCCGATAACTATGTTACAAAACATGATCATCTCATACAATAAAATTTAGCATCATGTCTTGACCATATCACATCACAACATGCCCTGCAAAAATAAGTTAGACGTCCTCTACTTTGTTGTTGCAAGTTTTACGTGGCTGCTACGGGCTGAGCAAGAACCGTTCTTACCTACGCATCAAAACCACAACGATAGTTCGTCAAGTTAGTGTTGTTTTAACCTTCAACAAGGACCGGGTGTAGTCACACTCGGTTCAACTAAAGTTGGAGAAACTGACACCCGCCAGCCACCTGTGTGCAAAGCACGTCGGTAGAACCAGTCTCGCGTAAGCGTACGCGTAATGTCGGTCCGGGCCGCTTCATTCAACAATACCGCCGAACCAAAGTGTGACATGCTGGTAAGCAGTATGACTTGTATCGCCCACAACTCACTTGTGTTCTACTCGTGCATATAACATCTACGCATAAACCTGGCTCGGATGCCACTGTTGGGGAACGTAGTAATTTCAAAAAAAAATCCTACGCACACGCAAGATCATGGTGATGCATAGCAACGAGAGGGAAGAGTATCGTCCATGTACCCTCGTAGACTGTAAGCGGAAGCGTTATGAGACTGCGGTTGATGTAGTCGAACGTCATCATGATCCGACCGATCCAAGTACCGAACGCACGGCACCTCCGAGTTCAGCACACGTTCAGCTCGATGACGTCCCACGAACTCCGATCCAGCAGAGCTTCATGGGCGAGTTCCGTCAGCACGACGGCGTGATGATGGTGATGATGTTGCTACTGATGCTGGGCTTCACCTAAGCACCGCTACGATATGATCGAGGTGGATTATGGTGGAGGGGGGCACCGCACACGGCTAAGGGATCAATGATCAACTTGTGTCCTCTAGGGTGCCCCTGCCCCGTATATAAAGGAGCAATAGGGGAGGCCGGCCGGCCCTCCTAGGGCGCGCCAGGAGGAGGAGTCCTCCTCCTAGTAGGAGTAGGACTCCCCTTTCCTACTCCTACTAGGAGGAGGAAAGGAAGGGGGAAGGGGAGAAGGAAGGAGAGGGAGGAAAGGAGGCCCGGCCCCCTAGTCCAATTCGGTTTGGGCTAGGGGGGCCGCGCGCCCTGCCTCCTCTCATCCACCACTTGGCCCATGAGGCCCAATACTTCTTCCCCGTATTCCGTAACTCCCGGTACTTCGAAAAATACCCGAATCACTCGGAACCTTTCCGATGTCAGAATATAGTCGTCCAATATATCAATCTTTACGTCTCGACCATTCCGAGACTCCTCGTCATGTCCTCGATCTCATCCGGGACTCCGAACTACCTTCGGTACATCAAATCACATAAACTCATAATACCGATCGTCACCGAACGTTAAGCGTGCGGACCCTACGGGTTTGAGAACTATGTAGACATGACCGAGACACGTCTATGGTTAATAACCAATAGTGGAACTTGGATGTTCATATTGGCTCCTACATATTCTACGAAGATCTTTATCGGTCAAACCGCATAACAACATACGTTGTTCGCTTTGTCATCGGTATGTTACTTGCCCGAGATTCGATCGTCGTATCTCAATACCTAGTTCAATCTTGTTACCGGCAAGTCTTTTTACTCGTTCCATAATGCACTATCCCGCAACTAACTCATTAGTTGCATTGCTTCCAAGGCTTATAGTGATGTGCATTACCGAGAGGGCCCAGAGATACCTCTCCGACAATCGGAGTGACAAATCCTATTCTCGATCTATGCCAACTCAACGAACACCATCGGAGACACCTGTAGAGCACCTTTATAATCACCCAGTTATGTTGTGATGTTTGGTAGCACACAAAGTGTTCTTTTGGTAATCGGGAGTTGCATAATCTCATAGTCATAGGAACATGTATAAGTCATGAAGAAAGCAATAGCAGTAAACTAAACGATCAAGTGCTAAACTAACGGAATGGGTCATGTCAATCACATTATTCTCCTAATGATGTGATCCCGTTAATCAAATGACAACTCATGTCTATGGCTAGTAAACTTAACCATCTTTGATCAAGGAGCTAGTCAAGTAGAGGCATCCTAGTGACACTATGTTTGTCTATGTATTCACACATGTATTATGTTTCCGGTTAATACAATTCTAGCATGAATAATAAACATTTATCATGATATGAGGAAATAAATAATAACTTTATTATTGCCTCTAGGGCATATTTCCTTCATTTTATGTCATGATTTTTTGTCATAGAAGTAGGACCCCACCACATCTATGATGATACCGGGTTTTGTCACAATTATCGTCATAGAAGTGTCATAAGTATGACAAAAAAATTCGTTTGGCCCAAACTGTCACGGATGTGTCTTTTTTTGTAGTGGAGGCTTATGTGTGATAGAGTGTATCATATCACGGGGTTTGGATGCACCGACAAAGTTTGCACCAACTCTCGAGGTGAGAAAGGGCAATGCATGGTACCAAAGAGGCTAGGAATGATGGAAGGGTGAGAGTGCGTATAATCCATGGACTCAACATTAGTCATAAAGAACTCACATACTTATTGCAAAAATCTACAAGTCATCAAAACCAAGCACTACGCGCATGCTCCTAGGGGGGTAGATTGGTAGGAAAAGACCATCGCTTGTCCTCGACCGCCACTCATAAGGAAAGCAATCAAAGAACACCCCATGCTTCAAATTTGTCACACAAATTTTACCATACGTGCATGCTACGAGACTTGCCAACTTCAACACAAGTATTTCTCAATTCCACAATTACTCAACTAGCACAACTCTAATATTACCATCTTTATATCTCAAAACAACTATCAAGTATCAAGCTTCTCATAACATTTAATGCACTTTATATGAAAGTTTTTATTATATCCATCTTGGATGCCTATCATATTAGGACTAATTTCATAACCAAAGCAAATTACCATGCTGTTCTAAAAGACTCTCAAAATAATATAAGTGAAGCATGAGAGATCAATAATTTCTATAAAATAAACCACCACCATGCTCTAAAAGATATAAGTGAAGCACTAGAGCAAAATTATCTAGCTCAAAAGATATAAGTGAAGCACAAAGAGTATTCTAATAAATTCAAATTCATGTGTATCTCTCCCAAAAGGTGTGTACAGCAAGGATGATTTTGGTAAACTAAAAAGCAAAGACTCAAATCATACAAGACGCCCCAAGCAAAACACATATCATGTGGTGAATAAAAATATAGCCTCAAGTAAAGTTACCGATGGAAGAAGACGAAAGAGGGGATGCCTTCTGGGGCATCCCCAAGCTTAGGCTTTTGGTTGTCCTTGAATTTTACCTTGGGGTGCCTTGGGCATCCCCAAGCTTAGGCTCTTGCCACTCCTTATTCCATAATTCACCAAATCTTTACCCAAAACTTGAAAACTTCTCAACACAAAACTTAAACAGAAAATCTCATGAGCTCCGTTAGTATAAGAAAACAAACCACCGCTTAAGGTACTTTAATGAACTCATTCTTTATTTATATTGGTCATACCCCCCGATACTAGCCATAGATTCATCAAAATAAGCAAACAACACACGAAAAACAGAATCTATCAAAAATAGAAAAGTCTGTACTAATCTATAGGTTTTGAATACTTATGTAACTCCAAAAATCCTGAGAAATTAGGACGTCCTAAATAATTTGTATATTGATCTACTGCAGTTAGAATCAGTATTTTATCTCTCTCTGGTTAAAAATGGAAATTATTCTCATGAGCGCATACTTTCTGTTTTTTTCAGCAAGATCAAATAACAATCATCCAAGAAGATCCTAAAGGCTTTGCTTGGCACAAACACTAATTAAAACATAAAAACACAATCATAACAGAAGATAGATGATTTATTTATTACTAAACAGGAACAAAAAGCAAGGAACAAAAATAAAATTGGGTTGTCTCCCAACAAGCGCTATCGTTTAACGCCCCTAGCTAGGCATAAAAACAAGAATAGATCTAGGTATTGTCATCTTTGGTATGCAATCCATATGTGGCTCTCATAATAGATTCATAAGGTAATTTAATTTTCTTTCTAGGAAAGTATTCCATGCCTTTCCTTAACGGAAATTGGAATCTAATATTTCTTTCTTTCATGTCAATAATTGCACCAATCGTTCTAAGGAAAGGTCTACCAAGAATAATAGGACATGTAGGATTGCAATCTATATTAAGAACAATGAAATCTACGGGCACATAATGTTGGGTTTCGTAGTAATTTCAAAAAATTTCCTACGCACACGCAAGATCATGTGATGCATAGCAACGAGGGGGAGAGTGTTGTCTACGTACCCAACGCAGACCGACTGCGGAAGCGATGACACGACGTAGAGGAAGTAGTCGTACGTCTTCACGATCCAACCGATCAAGCACCGAAACTACGGCACCTCCGAGTTCAAGCACACGTTCAGCTCGATGACGATCCCCGGACTCCGATCCAGCAAAGTGTCGGGGTAGAGTTTCGTCAGCACGACGGCGTGGTGACGATCTTGATGAACTACAGCAGCAGGGCTTCGCCTAAACTCCGCTACAGTATTATCGAGGTATATGGTGGCAGGGGGCACCGCACACGGCTAAGGAATAGATCACGTGGATCAACTTGTGTGTTTCTAGGGTGCCTCTACCTCAGTATATAAAGGAGCCAAGGGGGGAGGGGGGCGCCGGCTAGGGAGAGAGGCGCAGGAGGAGTCCTGCTCCTTCCGGGAGTAGGACTCCCCCCCAATCCTATTCCAACTAGGATTCCCAAGGGGGGGAAAGAGAGAGAGGGGGCCGGCCACCTTCTCCTAGTCCTAATAGGACTAGGGGAGGGGGAAGTGGCGCAGCCACCTTGGGCTGCCCCTTTCTCCTTTCCACTAAGGCCCATGAAGGCCCATATGGCTCCCGGGGGGTTCCGGTAACCTCCCGGTAATCCGGTAAAATCCCGATTTCACCCGGAACACTTCCGATGTCCAAACATAGGCTTCCAATATATCAATCTTTACGTCTCGACCATTTCGAGACTCCTCGTCATGTCCGTGATCACATCCGGGACTCCGAACAACCTTCGGTACATCAAAATGCATAAACTCATAATGTAACTGTCATCGTAACCTTAAGCGTGCGGACCCTACGGGTTCGAGAACAATGTAGACATGACCGAGACACGTCTCTGGTCAATAACCAATAGCGGGACCTGGATGCCCATATTGGCTCCCACATATTCTACGAAGATCTTTATCGGTTAGACCGCATAACAACATATGTTGTTCCCTTTGTCATCGGTATGTTACTTGTCCGAGATTCGATCGTCGGTATCCAATACCTAGTTCAATCTCGTTACCGGCAAGTCTCTTTACTCGTTCCGTAATACATCATCTCACAACTAACATATTAGTTGTAATGCTTGCAAGGCTTATGTGATGTGTATTACCGAGAGGGCCCAGAGATACCTCTCCGACAATCGGAGTGACAAATCCTAATCTCGAAATACGCCAACCCAACATCTACCTTTGGAGACACCTGTAATGCTCCTTTATAATCACCCAGTTACGTTGTGACGTTTGGTAGCACCCAAAGTGTTCCTCCGGTAAACGGGAGTTGCATAATCTCATAGTCATAGGAACATGTATAAGTCATGAAGAAAGCAATAGCAACATACTAAACGATCGGGTGCTAAGCTAATGGAATGGGTCATGTCAATCAGATCATTCAACTAATGATGTGACCTCGTTAATCAAATAACAACTCATTGTTCATGGTCAGGAAACATAACCATCTTTGATTAACGAGCTAGTCAAGTAGAGGCATACTAGTGACACTTTGTTTGTCTATGTATTCACACATGTATTATGTTTTCGGTTAATACAATTCTAGCATGAATAATAAACAATTTATCATGATTATAAGGAAATAAATAATAACTTTATTATTGCCTCTAGGGCATATTTCCTTCACATAATTCCTATTTGCAACAATAAGAACATCATTAATCCTTCCCATTGGTTTCTTAATGGTGGAATCCGTGAGATGCAAATTTAAAGAACAATCATCAAATTCACGGGAACCTAACACATCACACAAAGTTTTTAGAATCGTGGAAGCACTAGCACCCAAATCACATAAAGCATAGCATTCATGATCTTTAATCTTAATTTTAATAGTAGGTTCCCACTCATCATAATGTTTTCTAGGGATAGAAACTTCTAATTCAAGTTTTTCTTCATGGGATTGCATTAAAGCATCAACGATATGTTTAGTAAAAGCTTTGTTTTGATCATAAGCATGAGGAGAATTTTAGCACGGATTGCAACAAGGAAATACAATCTATCAAAGAGCAATTATCATAATTAAATTCCTTGAAATCCAAAATAGTGGGTTCATTGCTATGTAAAATTTTGACCTCTACAATCCCACTTTTACCAATTTTTGCATCAAGATCTAAAAACTCTGAATCATTGGGATGCCTTCTAACTAAATTTGACTCATCTCCAGTCCCATCTTTATTAAGATTCATATTGGCAAACAAAGATTTAATAGGAGACACACCAATCACTTTTAGATCCTCATCATTATTATCCTCTAGATCTTCCGGTTTAGCGGCCATCTTATTAACTAAGGTGGCTTGCTTATCCAAAATTTGGCCTACTAAATTTTCAAGATGGGCAAACTGAGATTTCAAACCATAAAATTCCTTAGACATATCATCAAGCTCTTTATTCATGTACTCCATAAAACTTTTTTGTTCTTTAAGCTCGTTTCTGAAGAAATTATTATGCTCAAATTGCAAAGACATGAAGCTTCTAACGTTGTTCTCAATTTCTTCCAACCTTCTAAGGTGAGGATCAACGTTTTTAGGCAAGGCCATCAGGGCAAGCAGACACACAAGAGACAAGCGAAAAGAGACGAAAGGAAGAAGGGCGAACAGAAAAGAGGCGAATAAAACGGCAAGGGTGAAGTGTGGGAGAGGAAAACAAGAGGCAAATGGCAAATAATGTAATGCGAGGGATAAGAGTTTGTGATAGGTACTTGGTATCTTGACTTGGCGTAGATCTCCCTGGCAACGGCGCCAAAAATCCTTCTTGCTACCTCTTGAGCATGCGTTGGTTTTTCCTTGAAGAGGAAAGGGTGATGCAGCAAAGTAGCGTCAGTATTTCCCTTAATTTTTGAGACCAAGGTATCAATCCAGTAGGAGACTACACGCAAGTCGCCTAGTACCTACACAAACAAATAAGAACCTCGCAACCAACGCAATAAATGGGTTGTCAATCCCTTCGTGGTCACTTACGAAAGTGAGATCTGATAGAGATAATAAGATAAATATTTTGGTATTTTTGTTGTATAGATTGAAAAGTAAAGATTGCAAAATAAATGGCGACGGAAATAGCTAGTTGACGGGAAAATAATATGATGTAAAGTAGACCCGGGGGCCATAGGTTTCACTAGTGGCTTCTCTCAAGATAGCATATATCATGGTGGGTGAACAAATTACTGTTGAGCAATTGATAGAAAAGCGCATAGTTATGATGATATCTAGGCATGATCATGAACATAGGCATCACGTCCGTGTCAAGTAGACCGAAACGATTCTGCATCTACTACTATTACTCCACACATCGACCGCTATCCAGCATGCATCGAGAGTGTTAAGTTCATAAGAACAGAGTAACGCATTAGGCAAGATGGCATGATGTAGAGGGATAAACTCAAGCAATATGATATAAACCCCATCTTTTTATCCTCGATGGCAACAATACAATACGTGCCTTGTTGCCCCTGCTATCACTGGGAAAGGACACCGTAAGATTGAACCCAAAGCTAAGCACTTCTCCCATTGCAAGAAAGATCAATCTAGTAGGCCAAACCAAACTGATAATTCGAAGAGACTTGCAAAGATATCAAATCATGCATATAAGAATTCAGAAAAGAATCAAATATTGTTCATAGATAATCTTAATCATAAACCCACAATTCATCGGATCACGGCAAACACACCGCAAAAAAGAATTACATCGAATAGACCTCCAAGAACATCGAGGAGAACTTTGTATTGAGATCCAAAGAGAGATAAGAAGCCATCTAGCTAATAATTATGGACCCGAAGGTTTGTGGTAAACTACTCACACATCATCAGAGAGGCTATGGTGTTGATGTAGAAGCCCTCCGTGATCGAATCCCCCTCTGGCAGATCGCCGAAAAAGGTCCCCAGATGGGATCTCACGGGTATAGAAGGTTGCGGCAGTGGAAAAGTGGTTTCGTGGCTCCCCTGGATGTTTTTAGGGTATAAGAGTATATATAGGCGAAATAAGTAGGTCGGTGCAGCTGCGAGGGGCCCACGAGGGTGGGGGAGCGCCTGGCCCCCCTGGGCGCGCCGCCCAACCTCGTGGCCGCCTCGCTGCTTCCTTGACGTCCACTCCAAGTCTCCTAGATTGCGTTTGTTCCAAAAAGATCCGCGCGAAGGTTTCATTCCGTTTGATATTCCTTTTTTGCGAAACACTGAAATAGGCAAAAAAGCAACAATTTGCACTGGGCCTTCGGTTAATAGGTTAGTCCCAAAAATAATATAAAAGTGCATAATAAAGCCCATTAAACATCCAAAACATATAATATAATAGCATGGAACAATAAAAAATTATAGATACGTTGCAGATGTATCAGCGCGCGGCCTCCCCTTGTGGCCCTTCTCTCCTTTCCACTAAGGCCCATGAAGGCCCAATACTTCCCCCAGCGAATTCCCGTAACTCTCCGGTACTCCAAAAATACCCGAACCACTCAGAACCTTTCCGATGTCCGAATATAGCCTTCCAATATGTCGATCTTTACGTCTCGACCATTTCGAGACTCCTCGTCATGTCCTTGATCTCATCTAGGACTCCGAACAACCTTCGGTACATCAGATCACATAACTCATAATACAAATCGTCATCGAACGTTAAGCGTGCGGACCCTACGGGTTCGAGAACTATGTAGACATGATCGAGACACATCTCCAGTCAATAACCAATAGCGGAACCTGGATGCTCATATTGGTTCCTACATATTCTATGAAGATCTTTATCGGTCAAACCGCACAACAACATACGTTGTTCCCTTTGTCATCGGTATGTTACTTGCCCGAGATTCGATCGTCGGTATCATCATACCTAGTTCAATCTAGTTACCGGCAAGTATCTTTACTCGTTCCGTAGTGCATCATCCCGCAACTAACTCATTAGTTACATTGCTTGCAAGGCTTATAGTGATCTGCATTACCGAGAGAGCCCAGAGATACCTCTCCGACAATCGGAGTGACAAATCCTAATCTCAATATATGCCAACTCAACAAACACCATCGGAGACACCTGTAGAGCATCTTTATAATCACCCAGTTACATTGTGACGTTTGATAGCACACTATGTGTTCCTCCGGTATTCGGGAGTTGCATAATCTCATAGTTATAGGAACATGTATAAGTCATGAAGAAGGTAATAGCAATAAACTAAACGATCATAGTGCTAAGCTAACGGATGGGTCTTGTCCATCACATCATTCTCTAATGATGTGATCTCGTTCATCAAATGATAACACATGTCTATGGTTAGGAAACTTAACCATCTTTAATTAACGAGCTAGTCAAGTAGAGGCATAGAAGGGACACTATGTTTGTCTATGTATTCACACATGTACTAAGTTTCCGGTTAATACAATTCTAGCATGAATAATAAACATTTATTATGATATAAGGAAATATAAATAACAACTTTATTATTGCCTCTAGGGCATATTTCCTTCAGCTTGGCCTTATACCCGCGGGCCTGCCCACTACAAAGGCTCTTGGAAAGACTTCCTGGTTAATGTAGGACGGACGGTGAGGGCTCCCTAAGTTCAGAGCTTCCGGCTAAGTCTTGTATGTGGCTTGTGGCTTGTGTTTGTCTCCTGAGGCTCATCTACCACTCGTGTGTCTGCGCAGTCCAAGGTTTAATGTCATGTAGCCTGCAGGTGGAAACGTCACGAGCCAGTTTCGTCTTGTCTTGCTAGATCGGGCTACTAGACTGTTGGTTCCGGCTCATCATGATGAGGACACCTCGAATCCCTCATCCCCATCTCGCGAAACGTGAAACCACATAGGACGTGGGGCTCGTGTCGTGTCGTGAGGCTCGCCGAATTACAGTAACCGCCACGACTCTAAAAGGGGGGAAAAGAGGATAAGTTTCCTTCTGCTTCCTTCTTCATCCCCGCGCATTCTGTCTATTCGCCTCTTCCACCATTGCCACGCTCCACGCAGCTTGCACACCTCCCTTCTTCAATTCTATGCACCCGTCGAGATGGCCAAGACTAAGGCCGGTCAGTGGCAGACCCGCGTCTAGTGCTCCACCCAAGCGATCGTGCCCGCAGAGCGGAAGCAGAAGAGGACCACTACCGATGGTGAGCCGAAGAAGTGGGTGGTGAACGAAACCAGGAGGAAGTGGTTCCCGTCGGCTGCCTGCATTGAGGAGCTCGACCAACTGGTGTCGAAGAAACCAATGCCGGTGGATCTGGTGCACAGGATTATCAGGAATGAAGCTCCGACCGACGACGAGCACGTGCTCCATCGAGAGTTTTTTGGGCGAGGGCTCAACTTCCCGCTGCATAGGAGACCACCCTTTCCTTCGCTCTTATTGTGTTTGATTGTCAGGTTATGTGCGGTGACCACTGGATGCCGAGCGGATTAAAATCAACACTGATGCAGGTATATCCACGGAGGCACACCTGTGAGGTGTGTGTGTGTGGGGGGGGGGGGGGGGGGGGGGGTCGCTAGATCCCCCTCGGCCTTCTTGGGCGCTTGGATCAAGCCATGACAGAGCATTATAGATCCACTTGCTGCGGAGGCCTTTGCTCTTCGTGAAGGTGTGTTGTTTGCCAAGCTTAGATGGTTTGCGTACGTGTGGAGATGGAGATTAATAGCTTAGAAGAGGTGGTGAATCTCTGAAACTCACGCTGTTCTTCGTGCTTTATTACATCGCCAATACATATTTAAGAGCTAACTTTACAGCACATTTTATGCTATGCAAGTTTATTTGCACTTGTGACGGAGCGTTGGACGAACTCCCGTGGTTTTTTCTTTGGGGGGGTTGGTTTTCTGTCACCAGCCGCGTATGAATAAAGTGTTTTAGTTGCTAAAAAAAGACATGTTTTGAACAGAAGAGAAGGCCACTCGAGTCTCGAGGAAGATCTGACAAAGTCAGTGAGAGGAAAAAACCGCCCAAAGCTTCCACGTGGAGCCAGCGGTGGGTCCAGGCGTCAGCACGCGTACGTGGCGTCCTCCCGTTGGCCAACATCCCGTCCAAGCAGCCCCTGATTGGCCGGAACGACTCACGCCACGTCTCGCGGCACAGCTTCCCCGCCCAGCGCATCTCGGCCGTCGCAACCTCCACCCCGCCTCATCCCAGCCGTCCAGCCCCTCCGCATCGCCCCTTCAATTACGCCCGTCTCCTCCCCCAGCCTCGGTCGCTTCGAAGATCGACACCAGTGGAAGTTCCAGAGAGATCGCGGGGGAGGAGGATGATGGGAGGGCGCGCGGTGCTCCTGCTGGTGATCTCGGCGCTGTTCGCGCAGATCGGCGCGTCGGATCCGGTAATTGATCTCTCCGTCTCCGTGCCGCCGCATCCAGTTCTTTCTGTTTGCTTAATTTTGGGTGAGATTTGTGATGTTTTGCGTGTGGTTTTGCAGCTGTTCCACGAGTCCTTCAACGAGAGCTTCGACGGGAGCTGGATCGTGTCCGGCAAGGAGGAGTATAAAGGTAATTCTCTCGCCTTTACATTGTTTGCCTGCCTGTTTTGTTACATCTGTGAGAGATCCGTGCGTGGGTTTAGCGGGTGGTTGGGTTTCTGATCTGTTACGCGCGATGTTCCACTGGCTTATGAGGTTCTGAATCTGATCTACTAATTTTGTGAGACGATTTTATGTGGAATTCGATGCAATGGTTTAGTTGAGGCAGTGAGGAATTATCCCAAGCGATGCGTTCGGGGGGGTGAGATCCAGAACATGTTACATGTTGTGCCGCACGTATCAGACAGATATTGCCTTTGTTCCTATCGTACCTATGGTGATGCGTTAGTGCGGATCCGCTACGCTTCCTCTGCCATGGGCTTGTTGGTGATGATAAGCGCTCAACAGTTGTTAGCTTGTTAGTAGTCAGTTCGGCATTTCAGTATGGTAGAACAATGCGGAGGAACGAAGGCAGTATGTTTTGAGTCTGTATATCAATATCCACATGATTCTGCATCAGGTTAATTAAAATTGTTGCTGTATGTTCCATTTCCTTGCAAGCATGTCATATGGTCGACGGAAAATGCAGCACCTTGCTCTTAACCATGTAACATTACTAGGTGATTTATGGCTTGGCAACCTTATGACTTGATTTTTTTGATCGGGATTCTGATGATACAAATGGAATGGTGATTTGTGATGGTATACCGTTAGTTGACTGCTAGCTGTAGAATCATGTTCTTTGCAAGTCTTGTCTTATAGTTCATTCATGTTCATGCCCTCTTTCCCCCCTAATGAATTGGGGTTATGTGTTGAACTTATGCTTCTTGTTCTTTGATTGTATGCGTTGTTTCCCATGCCTTTCCTAGTTTAGGTTTTGCCAGGCAGCTAGCTTGTTGTTGTCCATTCGACTCCATTTCCTGTCAAAATTTGTTGTTCCCCAATACTTTTTGTATAGCACTTATATGTATCAAGTGTTGATATAATCTGCCATGCAGGTGTATGGAAGCACGCAAAGAGTGATGGCCATGAAGACTATGGTCTCCTTGTTAGTGAGCCTGCCAGGAAATATGCCATAATCAAAGAACTTGATCACCCGGTTATTTTGAAGGATGAGACAGTTGTCCTGCAGTTTGAAGTGAGGCTTCAGAATGGCCTTGAGTGTGGAGGTGCTTATATCAAGTACATCCGTCCTCAGGCTACCGGATGGAACGCCAAGGACTTTGATAATGATACTCCGTACACAATTATGTTTGGTCCTGACAAGTGTGGTTCAACAAACAAGGTTCACTTCATCCTGAAGCACAAGAACCCTAAGACTGGCAAATACGTTGAACATCACCTCAAGTCCCCACCCTCTGTCCCATATGACAAGCTCTCTCATGTCTACACGGCTATCTTGAAGCCGGATAACGAGGTCAGAATTTTGGTGGATGGGGTGGAGAAGAGCAAAGCAAACTTCCTGTCTGCTGATGATTTTGAGCCGGCACTTATTCCATCAAAGACTATTCCTGACCCTGACGACAAGAAGCCAGAGGACTGGGACGAGAGAGCTAAGATCCCTGATCCAGTTGCGGTGAAGCCCGATGACTGGGATGAGGATGCCCCAATGGAAATTGTGGATGAGGAGGCCACCAAGCCAGAAGGATGGTTGGATGATGAGCCTGAGGAAATTGATGATCCAGAGGCTGCTAAGCCTGAGGACTGGGATGATGAGGAGGATGGCGAATGGGAGGCACCCAAGATGGACAACCCCAAGTGCGAAGTGGCACCTGGATGTGGTGAATGGAAGAAGCCGATGAAGGATAACCCTGCCTACAAGGGCAAGTGGCATGCCCCCCTGATTGACAACCCCAACTACAAGGGAATCTGGAAGCCCCAAGAAATCCCCAACCCAGAGTACTTTGAGCTTGACAAGCCTGACTTTGACCCAATTGCCGCTATTGGAATTGAGATCTGGACAATGCAGGACGGCATCCTATTTGACAACATTCTTATTGCCGATAATGAGAAGGTAGCCACCTCTGTCCGGGAGAAGACATGGAAGCCCAAGTTTGATGCCGAGAAGGAAAAACAGAAGGCTGAGGAGGCTGCAGCAGGTGCATCAGAGGGCCTTTCTGAAATCCAGGTAATTCATTCTTCTGGCGTTTTCCAGACATTATGTTTGACATTCCTTCAGTGAAGTAACGAACTTTTCTTGACATTGTCAAACTCATGTTTTGTTCCATATCTCCAGCAAATATTTTTTACTGAATCCTTCATTGTATCTCTGCTTGCATGTTATCACTGACTGATTTGGTATGCACACTGCAGAAGAAGATCTTCGACATTTTGTACAAAGTTGCAGACATCCCGTTCTTGGAACCATACAAGACCAAGATCATTGTAGGGCTCAAAATCCTTTCTTATGTCCTGTGTTCAAACAGTTTGGTGTCTTCTCTGAAAAATGACATCTAATTTCTCTTTGTTTCCCAGGATGTGATTGAGAAGGGAGAGACACAGCCAAACATTACAATTTCGATTTTGGCCTCGGTTATCGTCGTCATTGTGACTGTACTCTTCAGAGCCCTGTTTGGTGGCAAGAAGCCAGTGGTACCATATTCTCTTGACACCTGCCATTGCTGTATACTGCTTAAAACCTGAACCAAACGACTGATCGTAGCTTCTGCTTCTTTCAGGCACCTGTGAAGCCTGCTGCTGAGACCAAGAAGCCCAGTGCCGTCGTACCTGATGCCGCCGCTGGAAGCAGCGGTGACAAGGAGGATGACAAGGATGCACCGCGCCGAAGGTCGCGAAGAGACGCATAAACTAACTCTTGGTGCCTTCACATTTTGAAGGACTCGGTTATAGCCTTTTTGAGAACGCCGCGAGTGTATAATCGAACCCTCTGCTGCTAGTAGCAACCTCTAGTTTTAAGTCGCTTGACATTACGAGCCGGCGAAGCTCGTGTTGTTCGGTTGTTTGTGTGCTGTCCTGAATCAGCTAGAAGAGATGTCTTTTTTTCCTTTCCTTTTGTTTTTTATTTCTTTTGTTTTATATCAGATGAAACATGAAGCTTGTGTTCGGTTGTTTGTGTGCTGTGCTAAATCAGGTACTCCCTCCGATCCATATTTAGTAGAAATTACTGCTTTTCATTCAGTTGAGTTGGTACCTAAGGTTAAATTAGAAGCGACCTTTTTGGTAGCTGCTCTACGAGTTGAAGGTGTCTCGGTTGACGAGTCTTTGTTAGCTTTACCAGATTGCAGCTATCTGCTTCCATCGGGCAATTGTCTCAAATTTTGCCACTAGTGGGACATTTGGTTTGCCAGTGAAGTATTTGAAATGATTAAGTGGTGAGTGCAGTTCAAGTGATCATCATCTTGTATTTTCTCAATATATTTTTCTGATGGTAGCTGACAGGCATATAACTGATGATGTCTGAGGGAAGTGGAGTCATTTCCCTTCCAGACGCCTGTGTGGTCTTGTGCAAAGAGGTGGTTGAGGCACAAATTTCAACTCTTTCAGAGCAACTCCAACGGCCCGATCGAAACGGACGGTACTTTTGTTCGTTTTTTGTTTGTTTAGGCCAGCCGCCCGCCCGACGTCCGCCTTCTTTTAAATTTGGGTCGGCAGCGCGTCCAACGCACCGACCCATTTCATGACCGCGCGCGCTTAGATCATGCCAGCGACCATGTTGTCGCCCTGGTTTTGGCGCTCCAGCATGCGGAAAAGGTTCGCGCGCGCGCCGCGGCCGGCGCTTGTTATAAGAAGGCACTCCCTCCACACTCTGTCCGTCGCCCACTCGTCTCGTCCCCTCTCGCCGCCTCTGCGCCACCATGTCGATTCGCCGCCTGGGCGCTTCGGATTTTCGCGGAGTCCGCGAGCGCCGCTCTGGCGTCTTCTCCTCCGAAATCTGGTTTGGTGCGAAACGCCTCATCCTCGGCACCTTCGACACCGCAGAGGAGGCGGCCCGCGCGCACGACGTGGCGACGTGACGCCTCCTTAGGCCTCGTCAGCAGATGAATTTTCCTGACGTGTCAAGCCAGCGGGCGTATGATCTCGCGCCTCTCCCACGGCTTTTCATCGACGAAGATCGTCGTGTAATCGAAGGCGGTAGCGTCGCCTTGCCAACGCCGAGATGGACGTGGAAGCCATGGTGGTGTGGCACGAACGCTTCCCGCAGGACATCGTCGACGAGCGTCAGTTCTATAAGCAAAGGAGGACGGAGAGGGAGGCGGGGAGGACGGAGCGAGCCGCCTATCGGGAGGACAAGCGTGCGCGGAAGTAGGCCGCTCAATTGAAAATGAAGCTACGAGAAACGTCAGGTTGGGACTTCGAGGACGAGCAGTATGCTGACGCCTACATTCAGACGTCGGAGGAGGACATTACCGAGTCGGAGTCGGAAAGCGACAAGTAGTTGATATTTTCTTTTATCTGTGTACGCTAGAAGTATCTATGCATCCTTTTCTATCGAAAAAAATGGCCGGCGGCGTCGGCGACGAGGCAGGCGGGCGAGGGTGTGCTGTTGGATGTGGAGTGGCCAATGTGCCACCGACCAGCAGACCCGGGGAGAAGAGAGGGGGAGCGCGCGCGTCCGTCTCGTGTCCGCGCCGACGCAAATCCGGCTCAAAAATGGGTCGGGAATGGGTAGACAGGCGGACGAAATCGGACGCGCGTCCGCTTGGGTCGGCGCGTTGGGCCGACTCTTCTGTCCGCGCCGATCCAAACGGACGGCGGCGGACGAAATGGGTCGCTCCATTGAAGTTGCTCTCATGCCCTTGTTTGATGTCATTTACTCCCATTCCTAAATATTTATCTTTTTAAAGATTTCAAATTGACTATCACATACAGACATATATTAGAGATATATTAAAGTGTAGATTTATTTATTTTGCTTCATATATAGTCATTTATTGAAATATTAGAAAGACAAATATTTAGAAATGAAAGGAGTATTAAGAATATTTAGATCGCTATTCTAGTAATTTAAACGCTTTTATATTTTGTTTACGGAGGGAGTAGTTTGCTCCCTCGTGACTCATGTTCAGAGGGACTGTTAGTAACGCCGTAGATCTCCAAGTATGCTTGCTTCCCCACCCCCATGGTGCGAAGCCTCGATTCAGTTTGTTGTGTCACGTACTTGCTGGACTACATACGCATTTTGCAGGTAAAAGCGAGCCAACAGGGTCTGTTCGTTCTCTGAATTTACGAGCTGAACCGGTTCCTTCTTCGCCTCTAGGGACCGGCGATCCGTTTGCTTCAAGTTCCTAAGGTGGTAGATGTGTCTGTTTCCTGCTCGGTAATAACCTGTACAATGGTACTTTTTTAGGACTGTCAGATAAGATAAACTAGATAATATCCCGTGCATTGCGACGGGAATTTATACGAAAACTCAAAACGGTGCCCGGGCTCATCTGCTTCCTCTCAGAAAAAAATTCAAAAATAATACTAGAAAAATTCAAAAAATTCCAAATTTTTTTGTGGTGGTAGATAATTTGACGCGTGCGGTGCGCCCCAAAATTCAACTTATTTGGACATCTGAGTAGCTCTCGGCAAAAAAGACAAATCAGGGTCAAAACAGTGCGTGAACAGTAACCATTTTTACAGACCCTTATTTTGTCTTTTTTGCCGAGAGCTGCTCAGATGCTCAAATGAGTTGAATTTTGGGGCGCACCTCACGCGTCAAATTATCTACCATCAAAAAAAAAATTGGAATTTTTTGAATTTTTCTAGTATTTTTTTTGAATTTTTTTCTAAGCGTGGGTGCAGCTGAGCCCGGGTGCAGATTAGCCGCACTCGAGTTTATATCACTATATAGATGGAGAATCTATGGAAAGGGAAATAGTAAAACCATGGAAGGAACATATAAACATGTTCATTTGAACCTTCGATAGACTGATATGAAAAGTAAAAAGAAAGAGAAGGCAAAAATGTACCGTTAATGTTTGATGGAGCATTTTAGTTAGCGATAATGGAAAGTGGAAGTGGCGATGAAAGTACTTTTTTTAGGGATGCAGCGATGAAAATGGGGAATGTGTTTTTTTGAGGTGTTGAAAATGGGGAATGTGAAGTAAGCTTTATGCTCGTAGGCTCTGATGGGCCTAAAATCAGAAAGAAACAATTCTATTTTAATAATCAGAAGAGAAGAAAAAGGCGAAAGGGCAACACCATATCTAAAACAATATCAATTAAATTCGATTGATCTAAGTTTACCATGGTTATCTCAAAATATTAATTCAATTGAGAACTAAGATTATGACCAATAAACTACTGTCATGTACTAAAATAAAGGAAAGTCAAACAAAAAATTAAAAATAAAAGGAGATAGAGAGAGACCTCCTAAAATGTTTGTTTCATCCTTCTTGAACTTGGTTCATCGACTCATTATCCAGTTTCTTTATGCTATCGTCTCCCTTAAACTGCCATGCAGTGGGGCTAGCACTCGCACATAGATAAAAAAAATCGGATGCGGCAAGGTAGTTAAGAGGAGCCTGGTGACCCCAAAAAGAACCAATGCCAAACTTGCGGACCTATGCAAAACAATTAGGTGAAAGAAGTTTGCCCTATGCATAGAAGAGTTTAGTTGTTAAACAGTTAAATGAACAAAGCTTAGCAACAACAAACTAAGCACTTAGCATTGGAGACTTTAGTTGCTAAATTTTTTAATGCACATAGCACCCATCTTAGCACCTGTGCATTGAAAAAGGCCAAGTGTTTTGGTGCTTCGGGGATTGTGAGGATGTTGAGAGCCCCACATATAAGGTTCTTTGATGCTTAGTTATTGCTCCTTCTTTCACATTTTTATTCATGACTACTCATTAAAATTTGTGAACATTAAAATACAAAACATTTTTAAAATTCACCTTTTCAGATTCATTAATATTTATTAAAATTCACTGATATTTAAAGTTCACTATTATTTTTAAAGTTTGTGAATAGTTTTCAAATTTGCAAACATTTTTTTAATCCATAAATATTTTTTTTAACATTCGTGATTTTTAAAATTCACAATATTTTTAAAATCCTTTAGCATCTTTTACTTAAACTAAAATTTTCAAATAAAAAAGAATAGCCAAATTTTTGTGAGCTAGTAGCAGGGCGAGCGGAAAAAACTACGCGAGCGAGAGGAGCAGGCAGCCAAGCTGAGCAAGTGAGGGCTTCATGGGCTGGCCGGGTTTTTTGGGGTTTATCTATGTTGGCTTCTGTTCTAATTATGTTATAGTGGGTGTTTTCTGTCGTTGTTATATCGTGTCGGGTTGCTGTTGGAGAGAGTATTTGCTCCGAGAGGAGAGTGGAGTTGTTTGGTGTGTGGTTGTGGTACCTTACAAGTTTCGGCCTCGATGTCAGCTGATGGTGGTTGTTTGAGCCTCTTGCAAACTTCTATTCCATGCTTAAACCATGTAACTATTTAGGTATTATAGTTGATGAGGTGGAGGAGAGAGAAACAATAAGAAAATGCGTCCTTCTTTTAATTAAGAGATGATCTCTTAGGTCATGTACAATGGTTGATAAAATAGTCTAATATTAGGTCCATCACGAGAAGACAATGAAACTTGATGTACAATTGGTCACTTCTTAGCCTTATCTCCGATTAGTAGATATTCCTAAATATGTGATGAAACTTTACTGTGATTTTTTCTGGACCAGAAGCAACCCTAGAAGGTTGGGGAGGAGGCCAGAAGCCTTACAGGAGAGCCACGAGCTCACCAGGCGCTCCCTGGGGGGTAGGGTGCGCCCCCTGAGCTCGTGACTCCCACGCAACTCCGTTTGACCTAATTCCACCTTATAAATTCTCAAATATTCCTAAACCAACAGGGAGCCACCCGAAACTCTTTTTCCGCCGCCGCAAGCTTCTGTTCTTTTGCGATCCCATATGGAGGCCTTTTCCGATACTTTGCCGGAGGTGAAACCAATCACTGAGTGCTTCTACATCATCCTTGCCGCCTTTCGATGATGCGGGAGTAGTTGACCATAGACCTATGGGCCCATAGCTAGTATCTAGATGGCTTCCTCTCTCTGTTTGATCTTCAACACAATGTTTTCCTCGATCTCCTTGGAGTTCTACTCGATATAATCTTTTTTTTGCGGTGTGCTTGTTGGGATCCGATGAATTGTGGGTTTATGATCAGTAATTGAGAGTAATTGAGTCTTTTCTGAACTTTATTATACATGATTGTTATACCTTTGTATTTCTCTCCGATCTATCCGTTTGGTTTGGCCAA
Source organism: Triticum urartu (assembly GCF_003073215.2). Taxonomy (NCBI): domain Eukaryota; kingdom Viridiplantae; phylum Streptophyta; class Magnoliopsida; order Poales; family Poaceae; genus Triticum; species Triticum urartu. The sequence goes on from NC_053027.1 coordinate 67,892,314, forward strand.
CTAGATTGATTTATCTTCAGTGGGAGATGTGCTTTGTAATGGGTTCAATCTTGCGGTGCTCAATATCCCAGTGACAGAAGGGGACAAGACACGAATTTGTATTGTTGCCATTAAATGTAAAACTACGAGGTTTATTCATATTGGTTGGGTCTACTTTGTCTACATCATACCATCTTGGTTAAGGCGTTACTCTGTTTGTCATGAACTTAATACCATAGATGAATGCAGAATAGCGGTCAATTGGTGGAGTAATAATAGTAGATGCAGTCAGGAGTCGGTCTACTTGTATCGACGTGATGCCTATATACATGACTATTGCCATGAATACGTCATAACTATGCGTTTTTCTATCAATTGTCCAATAGTAATTTGTTTACCAATCGTATGTTATGTGTTCAGAAGAGAAACCTCTAGTGAAAATTATGACCCCCGGGTCTACTTTTATCATATTATAAAAATAAAAAATATCTTGCTGCAATTTATTTACTTTGATTATTTTGCAATTTATCTATCTACCTATACAAGATTTAATCCTTACAGGTAACGAGCTCAAGGGGATTGAAAACCCTCTTGCCCGTGTTGGATGCAAGTATTTGTTTTTGTGCGTGCAAGTGTTGTTCACGAGGCTTTGCGTGATTCTCCTATTGGTTCGATAAACCTTAGTTCTCACTGAGGGAAATACTTATCTCTACTGTACAGCATCTCCCCTCCTATTCGGGGAAAATCCCAACACAGCTCACGAGTAGAACCCAACAAACACACCGCGAAAGAAGATTACATCGGATATTACTCCGAGGAGAACACTGTATTGAAGATCAAAGAGAGAGAGGAATCCATCTATCTAATCACTATGAACCCGTAGGTCTGTGGTAAACTACTCAAACATCATCGAATGTGCAACAAGGTTGATGTAGAAGCCCTCCGTGATCGATTCCCCCTCTGGCAGAGTACCGGCGGAGGCCTCCAGATGAGATCACGAAAGAACAGAGGCTTGCAGTGGTGAAATAATCGTTTTGAGTCTCGCTCGGGTGGTTTTGGGATTTTTGGGAATTTATAGAAGTGAAATTAGGTCAAACGGAGCTACGACGGGCCCACAAGCTCAGGTGGCGCGCCCACCCCTCGTGTGAGCTTGCAGCTCTCACGTATATCTTCTGGCCTCCTCCCGAAGCTTCTAGAGTCCCTTCTGATTCAGAAAAAATCACCGTAAAATTTCATCATGTTTGGACTTCATTTCGTATTGTTTTTCTTTGAAACAATAAAATAGCAAAAATAGGAACCATCACTGGGCACTGAGTTAATAGGTTAGTTACCAAAAATGATATAAAATTATATATAAAGCATACAAGATTGATAATATAATAGCATGAAACAATTAAAAATTATAGATATGTTGGAGACGTATCATCCAGTTGTCGGTCTCACCGCCAAGAGAGAGAGAGAGAGAGAGAGAGAGAGATGGAGTGGGCTCGCTCTTGCAGGGCTGCTGCCCTAAACAATGCACTTGGACGAGAGATAGTGATGGGCCAAGCTAGATGGGTTTCTAGACTGTGAAGGCTTTAGGTATTTCTGTTTTTCCTTTTTGAATATTTAATTTGATCATAAAACCAAATCTATTCCAATTGGAAATTTCAACACAATAAAACAAATAAAATATTTGAATCTTAGGATAGTATTTCCAGCTCAAATACTAAGTAAAATACATATAATATTGTTTACAAATTTTATTTTGGGCTTTATAAATGTTCCCTAAAACTTAACTTAGGGTTAAAATAATTACCAAAATATTTTTTAACACCAAACAAATTTTCAAATAACATTAAAAAATTCCAACTATTTTATATTGAAGGTGCCATCTTACCTTCTCTCATTTAATTTTCTTTGCTGGATTTGTTTCAAATAATGAAATCCAAAATGAATATTTGGGAAACTCCTTTCATTCCATCTCATTTGAATATTCAATAAATCTAAAACTTTCAAATCTTATTCAAATTTAGCTAAGAACAAGCATCAGAAGCAAATTTTTGATTAATCATATTTAAATAATGACATTCGTAAATTCTAAATTTTGGGATGTTACACTATTTCTGTAAGGGTTTTTCTACTAGTGTTGCCATCAGTTAGTTCCACAACAACAAGACGAGGCTAAATATGCAAAATTGTGAACTAGCGAATTTTTTATGAGAAAAATCTCGACAAAGAACTCAACAATAATATTTTATGTTTCAAATGGGTATGTATCTTTCCTACTCTATTTCTCATGCGCGTCCAACATGGACCAAAAATAGAAAAATAATAAGATGACTTGTATTGGAGGAAAGTAATAGGGGATGTAACAGATCTGAAGTACATAATTTGAGCCCAATTTGATAGGGTTGAGCTACATACTCCACATATTCCACATCTTAATATGGCAAAGTTTTAATCCCACGTTGTCCTTATAATTTTGTCTCGCTGAATGGTGGCGAGATTTTGTTTCCCCGATTAACATGGGGTCTCCTCGGTAATTTCTTGACGTAGAATTTCTAGGGAATCTATAATTTGTATAGTATAGACGTGTCAAAAAAGTCATGTCACTAATCAGTTTGTTCCAACTGGCTTTTATGCTCCTAGAACTATGTCTCCCTTAAGTATGTATGTGTTATATGTGAGCTAATTGGGCACGACTATAGCCACATGTTTTGCGCCAACACAAATTTGCAAGAAGGCATGTCTAACAAGAAAGCTAGGGTGATGGTTAGTGCCGCAGTCACCACAAAAGACTTAAATCTGCCATGTGTGAGTGCTGCCCGAAAAAATGTCCAATCTGGATGGATGGATGATCTTGTAACTTTGAGGACTGCAACCTATGAAATTTCTGGAAGACGCCATTGTCCATAAATGATTACCGTTATTTTTTTTTAGAAAAGAAGGACGACCCCCGGCCTCTGCATCTGGGCGATGCATACGGCCATTTTATTAATTATTGACATAAGACCGTACGGAGTCATACAACAATAAGTCAAAAGCCACCAAAACAAGTAACAACTGTCGCTATCTCTATCCAGTTGATGTAGGGGCGCTGAAAGTCTGGGCCTAATACCAAACAGACCACGCAGCCAAACCTAAACATCTAAAGACTTGAGGTCCCACCCAGGACGCCTGCCTGGTATGGGCACCCACCAGTCCGGCGTGCTTCTCAACCAGGACCCCTGCCGGATATGAGGCCGCCGCAGCCGCCTGCCACCAATCCATCTTCAGAGCTGTACTGCTGCACCGACCTTGCCAGGCCTATCTGCCATCAACGCCACCATGACGCCAGACAACTTCCACCTCCTGCACGAGTCCATCTCCGCGCATCAGACGCCGAGTCTCCACAGCGCCACGCCGCCGAGATCCGCCACCATCAATGTATAAGATGAAGCACCGCTTGTGACGCCCGGATAATTAAGCTACAGTAACTCTCTACTAATGATGCCACGTCACCACGCTCACTGTTGATAAACTCGCGTTGAATCAAACTCCGTTCGAATTCAAATTTTAAAATGAAGTCAAACAATAAAAGTTTTCGAAAATCAAAACTGAAGTGTTCTAGAGGTGACATATAATACATAGGTAATTATGGTGATGAAGCCACATTTTTATAAAATATGTAAATGCTCCAAAATAAGTAAAACATTGGCTATAACAATTGAAATAATGCCTTCCATAATTTTTAAATTGTTAAACTATTCTATTTGGGGGCCCAACCTTTTTGTGGCAGAGGGCTAGACCATGACACTAATTTAGGAGTTAAATACAGTATTTTACAAGACTATAATAAATCAAAAACTAAGGTAAAACGAAAAAGGAAAATAAGTAAAAAGAAAAAGAAAACACAAATAAACAAAAACCAAAAGAAACAAAAGGAATGCCCGCCGCTGGGCCTCGGCCCAGCTGGCCACTGGGCAAGCCAGGCCGGCCCAGCCGGCGCCCCCCTTAACGCCCACTCCCCCTCGTGAGCGTGACCTAGATCGGGTCAACCACCCCCCACTCCACTCCTCCCGCACGATCCCACCCCGCACTCCCTCACGATCTCCTACGCCCACCTCCGTTGCGCCAGAGCCCTCCCCCGCCGACACCTCGTAGTACCCGCCCGCCCGCCGCTGCTCCCGGCGGCCAGGCGAGGCTCCCCGCGTCGTCGTCGCCAGCGCCCCCGTGCTGGCCCGCAAGCATCACCACCTGCTTCCGCCCCTGCAACATGCCCCTGTCGCTAGCGCCGCGGCTGCTCCGCGGCTCCCTTGGTCGCGCCCGGCCGGCGCCTGCCAGCGCACGCTCGCCCAAGCCGCCTCCTCGCCGGAGAGGGACGGATCCCGGAGGCCCCGTCACGGATCCGGCCTCCCTCGCCTTGCTCCCCTCGCCGGAGTCCCCTCGTCGACCGGCGCCCCCTCCTCCGACACCGTCGGCCGCAGCCGCTAACCTCGTCGTCGATCCGCTCGGCCCCAACATCCTCCGGCTCCATCGAGCACCCTGCCGCTTCCGCTGTGAGCCTCCGGCCCTCCACGGCCTTTTCCCTCTCCTCCTCGTGCCCTCCAGTGCCGGTTGTCGCTAGCTCCGCCGTAGTCGCCGCCTTCCATTGCCACCGGCGCTGTTTCGGCCGCCCCTAGCTTCAGACGAAGGCACCCTCGACGCGACGCCTCACGCTTATCCGTTTGGCACCCGGGGCTGCCCCTTTTGGTCGCCAGAGCCATTGGCTTCGCGCGGCGCCGCCGTTCACTGAACTCGCCGTCGGGCACGCACACACGCACACACGTCTGGCAATGGGTTGACCCACTAACGTGTGGGCCCACCCGGATTAACCATTCCCTTAACCACCTAATTAGAACCTAATAAAACTGTTTAGTTGAGTAACCGAAAATGACATGTGGACCCATTTCATTTAAAAGCCTGTTTAAAAATATCTATGTCAATGACATGTGGCCCTCCACTTAATCTGTTAAATTAATTAAATTGTTGATTTCCCCTGTCTCTATGACCGCCGGGTCCCACCAGCCAGTTTGACCAGTCAACGTTGACCTAGTCAACTGCTAACTGGACTATTGACTTTGACCCTGACCCCACCCGTCATACACTGTGGCTAGCACTGCATTATGTGGCAAAAGTATTACTAGTTAAATTTGGAATATAAATAAATCCATAAATTGAATAAACCTTTGAAAATTAATATAAAATAAATCATAGCTTGTATGGAAAAACTTTGTACATGAAAGTTGCTCAGAACGACAAGACGAATCTGGATACGTAGCTCGTTCGTCAGTCACACATCCCTAGCATAGCGAACACGCAACTTTACCCTTCTGTTTCATCTGACCGAAAACGCGGAACACCGGGAATACTTTCCCGGATGTTTGCCCCCCTTCACCAGTATCACTTACTACCGCGTTAAGTCACCTCTAGCATCGCGCCTTGCCATGTCATACTTTGATTGCTCTGTTATTTATTATGTTCCCCCTCCGTTACTTCTTTCCGGTAGACCCCAAGACTGCCGGCGACCCCCAGTTCGACTACGGAGTTGACGACCCCTCTCTCTTGCCAGAGCAACAGGCAAGCCCCCCCCTTTGATCACCAGATATCGCCTACTCTTCTCTATACTGCTTGCATTAGTGTAGTGTAGCATGTTACTGCTTTTCGTTATTCCTATCCTGATGCATAGCATGTCCTTGCTACTACTGTTGTTACCATTACCTGCTATCCTACTGCTTAGTATAGGATGCTAGTGTTCCATCAGTGGCCCTAAACTCTTGTCCGTCTGCCATGCTATACTACTGGGCCGTGATCACTTCGGGAGGTGATCACGGGCATATACTATATACATTGCACTGTTACATTACCTGTGATACTGTTCGGAGATGGGGGCTGAAGGGGCAGGTGGCTCCATCCCGGTAGAGGTGGGCCTGGGTTCCCGACGACCCCCGACTGTTACTTTGTGGCGGAGCGACAGGGCAGGTTGAGACCACCTAGGAGAGAGGTGGGCCTGGCCCTGGTCGGCGTTCGCAGATACTTAACACGCTTAACGAGATCTGGGTATTTGATCTGAGTCTGGCCATTTGGTCTATACGCACTAACCATCTACGCGGGAGTAGTTATGGGTATCCCGGCGTCGTGGTATCAGCCGAAGCCTTCGTGACGTCAGCGACTGAGTGGCGCGCGCCGCATTGGATCGTAAGCTCGCGCTTGTATTAAGGGGGCTAGATCTGCTTCCGGTCGCGTTCGCAACGTGCAGGTGTGCTATGGGCGATGGGCCCAGACCCCTGTGCGCTTAGGTTTAGACCGGCGTGCTGACCTCTCTGTTATGCCTAGGTGGGGCTGCGACGTGTTGATCTTCCGCGGCCGGGCATGACCCAGGAAAGTGTGTCCGGCCAAATGGGATCAGGCGTGTTGGGGAATGTGATGCACCCCTGCAGGGAAATTAATCTATTCGAATAGCCGTGATCTTCGGTAACAGGATGACTTGGAGTTGTACCTTGACCTTATGACAACTAGAACCAGATACTTAATAAAACACACCCTTCCAAGTGCCAGATACAACCGGTGATCGCTCTCTCACAGGGCGACGAGGGGAGGATCATCGGTTAGGGTTATGCTATGCGATGCTACTTGGAGGACTTCCGTCTACTCTCTTCTACATGCTGCAAGATGGAGGTTACCAGAAGCGTAGTCTTCGAAAGGACTAGCTATCCCCCTCTTATTCCGGCTTTCTGCAGTTCAGTCCACATATAATAGCCTTATTCCAGTTGATACCAATGCATACATATGTAGTGTAGCTCCTTGCTTGCGAGTACTTTGGATGAGTACTCACGGTTGCTTCTCCTTCTTTTCCCTCTATCCCTTCTACCTGGTTGTCGCAACCAGATGTTGGAGCCCAGGATCCAGACGCCACCGTCGACGAGGACTCCTACTTCACCGGAGGTGCCTACTACTACGTGCTGCTCGCTGACGGCGACCGGGAGTAGTTATGAGGATCCCAGGCAGGAGGCCTGCGCCTCTTTCGATCTGTATCCCAGTTTGTGCTAGCCATCTTATGGCAACTTGTTTAACTTATGTCTGTACTAAGATATTGTTGCTTCCACTGACTCGTCTATGATCGAGCTCTTGTATTCGAGTCTTCGAGGCCCCTGGCTTGTAATATGATGCTTGTATGACTTATTTTATTTGTAGAGTTGTGTTGTGATATCTTCCCGTGAGTCCCTGATCTTGATCGTACACGTTTGTGTGTATGATTAGTGTACGGTCAAGTCGGGGGCGTCACACCGCTCCACCAAAGTCGCCGTCCTCTAGTCCCTCGAGACCGTGTGCACCTCCAAGAATGACGCCCCCAGGGGGGAAACGACACCAGAGAGCCGCCGTCATCCGATCTACTGATCTAGGGTTTCCCCCGGAGGTAGCAGAGAGTGGCCTTGAACTTCTCCACGACGATGCCTTCAGGAAGGGAACGACGCAGACAGCGTCGCCATCGCCGGCCTTGGCAATAGCCAATAGCAGGTTTTCATCCGGGTCTGATCGAAGACCTCCATCCCTCGTGCACGGGTCGCCGCCATCCTTGCCGGGATCTGGATGATCCCGCTGCTAGATCTCAGCAAGGAGAAGCCCCCCACCGAGACCCGCCGGCCGAGCAGTGGAAGCCGAGATCGCGCCCGCAGGATCAGATCCGCGATGGATCCATGCCCGCGCCGCCGCCCCGGAATCAGCCCCGCGCGCAGCCGGTACTGCTTACCGAGGCTCGCCGCCGCGTGCCCCGCGCCCCACCACCGCTCGCCGAGGCCTGCCACCTCGCGCCAAACCGCGAGCGCCGCAGGACACCGCCGCCTGCCGCCTAGATCCACCGCCCGCGGAGGAAGGGGAGTCGGGAGAGGGAGTCCCCCCGCCGCCGCCGTCTGCCACGAGGGTTTCACCCGGCGGCGTCACCCGGCGGCGGCGCGAGAAGGGGAGAAGGAGAAGACGGCGGCGGCCCTAGGATTGGAGAGCCCCCGAGTCGCCCAGGGCGGGGGCGACGCGAGGGACCCTTGGGCTCTGGGCATTCTTAGAGCCAATCATGTAGGCCGGGGGCACATGACTTCCATCAAATTCATATGTTGCGGTCCTCTGGGCATTTGAGACAATTCTCTATTGGGCATTCTTTCGGATAGCGCACTCATATGGCAACCTCAAGTAAACACTATATTGAATACAAGTGATGAATGCACTATTTATCTATCAACGGTAGGGCAGTATGCTAAATTTAGACTATGCATGGATAGGACCAACCAAAGAAAGTCCAATACCTAAAATTTCCGTGGATGAGCGCTCTATCCTTTTCACCTCACATTATTATAGGATGGTGTTTTTGTTTAGAACTCGTGAACTATTATTTTTTAGGGATCCTGAACTACAAATTTATGCTATCTGAAGTTCAAAAAGTTGATTTTGGGAGCAGACTGTGCGTGCGTGCGTGCGTGCGTGTGTGTGTGTGTGTGTGTGTGTGTGGTGTGTGTGTGTGTGTGTGTGTGTGTGAGAGAGAGAGAGAGTAGTTCGTGGGACACGGCTCTGGGTGGGGTTTAAATTTGGTGTTCATATTTAATTACTTGTTATGTATTTCAAGCGATCTACACGATCTTATATTTTTTTTACAGAGGGGTACAAGAGAGTACGGTTTGACCGAAACTGCATGAAATTTACAGTTTAGGGCTCTTCTCGATTGTAGGATTTTTGGTGCCCTTTTTGGTTCGTAGGAAAATGTAGAGAAGAGATAGAGGAATAGAAATTTCCTCTTGGCAAATGGAGCAAAGGAAAATGGAGGAATTCTTTATGATCTTACTCCTATTTCTTTAAAGAGAAAAACTTTGTAATTTTACGATCAACTTGGACCATTTTCCAAAATCACTATACATGAAGTACACATCCGAGTTCTGTGGTGGCAAGAAAACAGATTATAATTTTTTTTCCTTATTTTTCTTTGAAGGGAAAACCACTTGGCACTTTATTGCGAGTTTACGAGTATAACATCCTGTAGTACATGCGGAATCGGAAATCTAGAGAAATCATCGTCCCAATTATACATAAATTTGAATCATAAGCATGCCTAGCTAAGAAATGTGCCAAATCATTAGCTTCCCTTCTGCAGTGCTAAAAACAGATTGAATTGATCTCGTGGGCATAGAGAAAGCAATCCGCTAAGATTGCGGAGTATGGCGCCAAAATATCCACATCACCTTTGCACGTTGAGATAACCTCAAGGCAATCTGATTCAACTAGCACATTTGAGCAGCCAATTTGGTTGATCAGATGAAGACCTTGGCGTAGGGCTAAAGCCATAGCAGCGCTGTCTGCATATGTGAAGGGTTATGCCTACTGACTGTTTTTTCTAATCAGTATATGTCTTGTTCTTCTAATCTTTCTTTTTTGTGCATCCTTATGTTCTACTCTCTTTTTTTGTTCCATTCACATGTTCCAATAAGACAGGATCAGTGAATTTTTTATGATTTGAGTGCTAAATTTGAACGAAAACCACAATAAGTATTTTGGATTGGAGGGAGTATAAATTAATAATTGGTGCCAATCATGTGGAGGATAAAAAAAAGAACTCTCTTATGTCAAACTACAATCACGTGGGGACCAAAAATAGTTGATCAACGAATTTCTACACAGGTAGAGCACATAAGAAATGTAAGTACTTATTCACACTTATTTTCAAGATTGTTCTTGTTTTAAATTCTATCACTATTCAGAAAAATAACCTTATGAAAGCACGTGCGAAATACAAATCAAGGATACGAGTTTTAGCCAATGGGGATAAGTGGGCAAATACATGAAAGCTCAAATGCAACAAATGGAAAAGCACATGTAAGCTTTGGTGACGATGATGTCAATTTAAATGTTAATGATTGGTCTCTTTCAAATTTTTAACTCATGCAGTTCGCATCTACTCCCTCCGTTCCAAAATAGATGACCCAACTTTATACTAACTTTAGTACAAAGTTAGTACAAAGTTGGATCATCTATTTTGGAACGGAAGGAGTACTACATACGGTAGTATTTAATGCAAACAACATTAAACTTTGCTCCCCTAAAAAAAATTAAACTTTGCAGCATACACCAAACAATCTGACTCAGGTGTCCCATGTTTCAAGAAATTCAGTTCATTTCCGAGCAGTTCAAGATCATTAGCGAGCAATGAAGATAAGTTGAAGAGATGAACAACTGCATCGAACACGCAACAGCAAGACTCCACTTTCACCATGATAATGAGAAAATACAGTGGTCTTTAATCTAGTATCATCCGAAATGATAGTTAGAAAATAATTCTGCACAACAACACACCTACACAAACGAACATAAATTGGTTCTTAACAGTTCATCACTTGATCTAATTAGTCAGTAAAGCAGCATAGCAAAACAGTTCAGCTTTCAACATGCATTATTCTCATCAGATGCACTGATCTTGTCTTAGCTGCAATTTCAGCAGCCCTCTTGGAGTTTTAGTTCTGCAGCTTTGGCACAGTTGTTTCGCCGGTGACCCTCGACGCCACAGTTCTTGCACTGAACAGGTTTCCAAGGTTGCTTTGGAACATCTCCTCGATCCGGGCAAGTCATCCTCTTGGGTCCCTGCCGCCGACAAATGGTGCAGCATCTTGTGCGCTTACTCAATCCTTCGTATGGCGCCTTGAGTTGCATGTTGTTTCACTGATTATGCAGAGCACATAAAACTGCAATTAGACTATCGTGTTGAATTTGTTTCAGGGAGAGAACGATGTGCAATCGGAAGTAACAGATGTGATCACCACATATGATAGATGGACAGGGCATGTGGTATGTGTATCACTCTGCTTTTGCATCGATAAAATTATACTGAACTATTCATAATGCTCCAGTTGGTTCTTGAATTGCTAATGAATCAAGAAAAACACTTGGGAAGGATTATGATTTTTATGTACCTCGGCCATTCAGAGGCTAATGTTGGCATTATCATATTTGTTCTACTAGAAAAAATGGTGTTCAAACCACATAAAACTATGGCAAGTTCAGCATGGTAGGTGGGGTTCTTTCATTTCAGTTTCTTATGGAGCCATATATATGTATGTATGTTGTTTCCGATATGCCTTCATTTTCAAAGCAGGATTGCAACTGTGTTGACATATATTTGATTCATCAGTACAAATAATTGCACAACGTGATAAGTAGTTCAAATGAAGTATGGAAATTTGTGGGGTTGTCTACATAAACAGCATAAGAGGAAAAATACAAGTAGAATTTCAGTTACAAGATTTGTTATAAATAGCTTATATAAAATATTACTATTATGATAGCGGCAGCAGCCATCGTAAGGCAAGGAGGACGACTCTCACTTTATCTCATCCGTCAATTCCAAGTTTCATTACCTCATCCGTTGTTTTATGATAGCTGCAGTTGTTTGCCAGAAATCTTGGTTATTTATGTTGTTGGTCGCCTTCCATCTCTACAAGAGCTTGAGTTCTCTATTGTAGGCTCTATTTTTATTCCGGTGTTACTCAAAGCTATATTAATAGTTATTCTAAAAAGAGCTATATTAAAACTCTGCACCTATATTCTGAAGGATGGACCATTTAAGACTCATCTGCACTTGTTTTCTGCTTTACAGTGGAAAAAAGCATGTGTCCTGCGTCAAATATCGGTAACTAAGGCAGCTTTTGTAACTCCAAACCAAAGACTATGCTCAAGTTAATTTAACCTTGATTTTGTTTCTGGGGGGAGAGATCATACTGCATTTTCAATCTATACATGCGTACAACTTAAGCTGAGCATGTAGACCCTACATACTGAAAACTTCCCAATTCTATGGGCTGTAAATTCTCAAGTTACATTTCGAAATTCAGTTATGAAGATTATTATAATTTTGGTCTTGGTTGACAATCCCTATAAACTGGAACCTGCACATATGCAGGTTGCACGATCTGCACTTGCACAATATTATTTTCCATTTTTGATTTCTAGGTTTTGTACATCTTGCCCTCTCCACCAACTTTTTCCTATCTGTTCTTAAAGATTTTGCACATGTTCTTTTTGGCTGAAGATCAAGTACACATATACTCCCTCCGTTCGGAATTACTTGTCACAAAAATGGATGTATCTACAACTAAAATACATCTAGATACATTCATTTCTTGGACGAGTAATTCCGAACGGAGGGAGTAGAAACTCATCTTCTTCAGGTTTGTGCCATTAATTTTGGAATTGGATCACTGAATACTTTCATACCTGCGTGTCCATCCAGGAGCTCTAGGTCCATCTTGCCTATGGACTGTTCGGAAGCTTGTACTGAGCCCTCCCTTTCAGCTGCCACCGCCACATCCCGCACATATAGATCTGCTGGTCAAAGCTATAGGCCGGGAGCTGAAGCTGCTGCATCCCCGCAACCGGCGCGCTGACTGGGTATTGAAGCGGCCCCATCGTACTGCACTATCACTGACCTCATCAAGCACCGTCAATCTGCTCAGCAAGAGGAGGAAATTGCATATCAATCCCATGGAATCCAAACCGAACAGAAAAATCTGGTGAGACTAATGAACTATTGTCATACCTTTTAATTGGCCGATTGCACTGATCAATCAGTGCTGCCGGTAGGCAATGAAGTGCGCGAGGTGACGCAGAGGCTCTGTACAAGTACCGTCGAAGCGGTCTAGCTCTGCCTCAGCGCTCGCCACAAGCTGTGCCACGTACGCGAGGGTCCCGTCCATGCCCATCAGCTTCGGGTACGTTGCCTTGTCGGTCGCAATGTCCTTCCCTGCCGTCTTCCCCAGCTGCTCGGACGCGCGCGTCACGTCCAGCACGTCATCCACTACCTGGAATAGCAGGCCGACGTAACGCGCGTACCGCCGGATGCCCTCGATCTCTTCATCGGCTCCACCGGAGACGATGGCGCCGCACACCGCCGCGGCCTCTAGGAGTCGTGCCGTCTTGTGCACGTGGATGTACTCTAGCGTGGCCAGGTCGACGTCTGTGCCATCGCTGGCAAGGTCCACAACCTGCCCTGCCACGAGCCCGTCCGTGCCCACGGCGCTGGCGAGCTCTGCCACAGCACGGAGTGCGCAGTTCGCCGGCACGCCATGCTCCGTGCATCCCCGGGCAACGTGCTCGAACGCAAGCGCCAGGAGCGCGTCCCCCGCGAGCAGCGCGATGCTGACGCCAAAGACGACGTGGTTTGTGGGGCGGCCGTGCCGGAGGTGGTCGTCGTCCATGCAAGGGAGGTCGTCGTGGATGAGCGACATGGTATGGACCATCTCGACGGCATAGGCCACCGGCAGGGCAGCGGCCTCATCGCCGCCCACTAGCTCGCACGCAGCAAGCGTAAGCATGGGGCGCACCCGCTTGCCCCCCGCGAAGAGCGAGTAGCGCATGGACTCAAAGAGGCGCTCGGGGTGGCCAAGCGGCAGAGCGCGGTCGAGCGCTTCATTCACGGTCATTGCCTTGGACGCCATGTATCGCTCGAGGCTGCAGGGATCCTTGTCCTTGAACACGGTGCTGGTGCTCGTCGGAGCGCACCGTACGAGGCTGGGCGTGGATTTCTTGGCATGAAGTGAAGTGCTTCTTGGAGGAAGATGGAGCTTGAAACTGAATTTGGAGGAACTGGTTGCATTGATGTTTATCTGATTGAATGATCTTGCCTGGAGATAACAACGATGAAATGTCAGCGAAGATTAAAGAAATTTGTGCCAAAGAGACTGCATTTTAGCATAATATATAACCTATAGCACTATTTAAGGTACAGATGTTATGTTAGTACATAGAAGCTAATTTCAATTAAATATCGGCGCATTATCATATTTGAGCTAATTTCTCAAATAATGGGAGTACTAGCTTTTGCAATGAAAAGGACTCTAGGTAGTATTTGGCCACTATCGTATTTCTTCAGGAATACCTTCGCTGCCATTGTCAGGCTGAGTGGAAAGGCATAAGATGATTGATAACTCAGAATTTTCTGTCAAAGTAAAACAATGAAAAAATTAGATCAACGACAGTGAACTGTTCCAAAGTAATCACTGGCCACATTGCAAACTAAGCCTGAATTGCTAACCAGCATGTGTGTCTTCTGTGAATATGAAACAAACCGATGTTCTTCATCAATCATAAAAGAAATCAAAAATAAGTCATGCGATGCTAGGATCTACCTCCAAATGAAGTACTATGACATTCTTATTTTCTGGCTCCTATGCCTGTCTGATTCCTGTGTAAATGCACTATATAAATTATTTGTATAACTAATAGTAAATGATTTTTATAAAGTGAGGGAATGCTGATACGAATAGGAATACTAATTTGTCGGTATAATCTATGTTTATCAACAGTCTTGTCAACCTTATCGCATAGGACAAATTCTCACCAAATGCCTGGTTGGTAGATGATTCCAGCACTAAAACAAACTGAAGGAGGGTTTTCTTCACACTTCGGTGTATACCTGAAAAATAAGACAGTATAGCACATTGCATCAGTTTGAAGGAAGGAAATTAAACATGATCAGAATTCAAAAGCTGCACCATAACAGAGACTATCATTGGTTGATCATACAGAGGTGGCGCACATGAGCGACCCAGGTGCGCCGTATGCATGTGAAACTGAAGCGAGGGAATAAAAGAACATGCATGCCAGGGATATCAGAGGAGGGTTTCACTGATCTGGATAAGGATTTTGTGCCCTTTGTTCTTATTTAAAGCTTGCATCTCTTGCATTCTCCATACAAATACTTTCCTGAAATCCAACTAGAACTGAATAAATTAACTATGGGCAGAGGAAGGAGGGAGGACCTTCGTGGTACTGCTGTTGGTACTTGCTATCTCCCCAACTTAAATTGTTGTGGCTGCCTGACGCCTCATGTCGAGCCGATTACGATTCTCCATCTGTAAACCAAAATTTGTAAATGGATACAAAAGTCAGTCTGTAAAAAATATGCAGATATGAGCATATCACTGCTTGATATAATCACAAAATGATGGCTATGAAGCAGTGGAGTAGCTGATGATGTCAAAACTCAGTCAGTATCTATTAGCCGAGACTACTATGTATTTCCCTCTGTATTGGCAATTGCTTTGTTTGACGATTCATTTCATAGCAGTGGTTCATCAGGGGGGAAAAGGTTGCAGCTCTACTGTGCATGGAAATGGTGCGGTGTTGATATAATTAAAACTTTGGTTTGATGAGGTGAAAGGGCGGCCGAGATTCATCCTGCTGGTTGGTGCTTTTGAATGCACGAAAAGCAGAGCAGCCCTGGCAATGTCGCCAAAGAGTAGCACTTAATGCTGCAGGATGAATTGAAATTGAACTCATTTTTCATTTGGTCATCTATCTATCTATCTATCTATCTATCTATCTATCTATCTATCAGGCAAGTGTTGTCATGCAATCTGTACTCTTATGTGCTGGAAATTTCGGAAAGGGCAACGTGGCCTATCCGTGTCTCTGCGCATCAGTTGATGTATTCACTGAAGAATTAGCAAACATGCATCATGCATCGATCTGGTCATTTAGCAATGGTAGAAACCTCGCGGGAGAAGGTATGGTCATTGGCATCGATCTTGAGTGCACTGAGTTTTGTAAACGCAGAGAAAATAAGGTACCTCATGGGAAAGGAGGAGTCGTGGGGCGGATGGCGTCGGCAGCGGCAGCGGAACGCACAGATTCGGGGGCGGCAGATGGCGTCGGCGTCGGGCGCAGCAGCCAGGAACAACTTGCCTCAACTCGAGGATTCAGGGGCCGGTAGCTGGTGTCGGCGTCGGAGGCGTCGGCGTAGAATCGGCGGCGGCGCGCCAGCAACCCCACGGCGTGATGTGGAGGGGCACACGGCGGCGTCGTGCGGCCTCGGCCGAGCGGAAATCAGCGGGCGGTGGTGGATCGGCGGTCGGCGGCAGAAGCAGGGGAGAAACGGGCCGGCGGGGCGGTGGCGCGGTGGTCGGCAAGGCTCGGGCAGCAGGGGCGGTTGGCGGCGGAAACAAGGGAGAGATCGGCGTGGATCGTGGGTAAAAAAAAAAAATTGGCGAGGACGAAGCGGTACGGAGTATTTTTTTTGACGTATACTTTATTCCTCAGATAATAGCGAGATCGTGGATGGAGTTGATCATGGAATGTGTGACCTCAGTAAGTTACAGAGTGAGATTTAATGACATTGAGACTGAAGAATTTATACCTACTAGGGGACTGAGACAGGGGATCCTCTGTCCCCTTATCTATTTTTGTTGTGCTCAGAGGGCTTATCTTGCTTGTTAGCTCATGAGGAGGATATTGGCGGAATTAAAGGTATTCTCGTATGTAGAAATGCTCCATCTATATCCCATCTCTTGTTTGCTGATGATTCCTTGATATTGATGAAGGCCAATGCCCATAATGCACACACCTTGAAGAGAATACTTACCACATACTGCAGTAGCTCTGGGCAGCAGGTTAGCACTGCTAAATCAAGTGTTTTTTTCAGTTCAAACACCAATGTCCATGTCAGAGAAGAGATTTGCAGGGAACTGGATATCTTAACAGAAGCCCTTTCTGACAAGTATTTAGGTTTGCCTACGATGGTTGGAGTGGATCGAAGTGACTGCTTCCAGCATCTCATTGATAGAATTTGTCAGAGATTGAAAGGGTGGAAGGAGAAGACTCTATCTATACAAGGGAAAAAGATCTTATTAAAATCAGTTGCACAGGTGATCCCTACTTATGCCATGTCTGTGTTTAAACTCCCAAAAGGGACTTGCAAAAATATTACTGATGAGATTGCGGGGTTTTGGTGGGGAGATAATGAGGAGAAAAAGAAATTGCATTGGTTTGCATGGTGGAAGATGTGCATCCCAAAGAGGAAGGGTGGTATGGGGTTTAGAGACCTTCACAGTTTTAACCTTGCTTTATTAGCAAAACAGTGTTGGCGACTTCTCCAGAATCCAGATTCTTTGTGTGCACGTGTTCTGAAAGCTAAGTACTATCCAAATGGTGATATTCTCAGTGCGGGCCCCAAGAAGGGTTCCTCGTTTACATGGCATAGCATTGTTGCGGGCATTCAAACATTCAAAAGGGGCTGTATATGGCGTGTTGGAACTGGCTCAAGAATTGACATTTGGCAAGATCCTTGGATACCCTCTAGTGAATCCAGGAAAGTGATTACGCCTAGAGGATGGACAATGTTGAATAAAGTGGAAGAACTAATAGATCCACACTCAGGTTTGTGGGATGAAGAACTTATTCGTTCAGTTTTTTCAATTGTGGATGCACAAAGAATTTTACAAATACCACTGAGGGTTGAGGTGTTCGATGATTTTGTAGCTTGGAATGCTATGCGGTCTGGTACTTTCTCAGTTAGGTCCGCTTACCATGTTGAATTTGAACACCAGTTCGGACACCAGTGGCGTTGGGGAGACGGTCAGGATGGTTCTCAGTTGAATGATATCTGGAAGACCATTTGGGCCCTTGTTTTACCTGAGAAAGTGAAGCATTTCATCTGAAAAACATTAAAAGGAGTCCTCCCCTGCTTTGGAACCTTAGCTAATCGCCATATTCCGTTAAGTGCACAGTGTCCACATTGTAGGATTGGTATGGAAGATATCCAACATTGTCTCTTTGCGCGTCCTCGAGCGATGGAAGTTTGGTCAGAACTTGGCCTTGAAGACGACATTTGTCGAGCTATTTCTGAAGATCGGTCAGTACCTGTAACCATGGAGATTCTATGCAGGGCTCAAGGTGTTTCGAACGAGCTCCCAAAGGCAGAGTTGATCGCGGTTTCAGCATGGTATATTTGGTGGCAACGCCGTCAGTTTGTGAGGGGGGGGTAAGCATACAATCCCCTGATCGTACAGCCACATCGATCAAAGTACTATGTACTAATTTTATCCGAGCATCATCGCCCAAATTTACGGTGCGTAAGAGGGAGCATATGTGGCGGAAACCAGCAGCGGGAATGGTCAAGATAAATGTGGATGCATCCTTTTGTTCTGAAAACATGTCAGGGGCTACGGGAGCTATTGCTTGAGGCGATAAAGGTGATGTTGTTGCTGCTGCTTGCTGGTTCATTCCCCATGTTAGCAGTGTGGACTCAGCAAAAATTCATGCAGTATACAACAGTATAGTCCTTGCACTCCAGATTGGTTGCAGCTCAGTGGTTATTGAGTCTGATAGTACAAATGCAGTTCAGATTTTCAACCAAGACGATGAGTTCTTTGGACCAGATGTTGCCATAGTACTAGAATGCAAACAATTAATAGCAGATCTTACAAATGTGGAATGTATCCACTGCTTCCGAGAGGCCAATGAAGTAGCAGATAGCTTAGCAAAATTCTCTTTCAAAAATAGATTTTCCGATTTTTGGGAAAGTTCTATACCTGACTTTGTTTCTCACCTTATTGTAAATGACTTGGCTATCATATGAGAAATAAAGTTTTAAGTTATCAAAAAAAAACTGAGAAATAAAGTCCGGGATTGAGCGCTCCCAAACATCCGAACCTCTACTTGAAAGAGAGTATTTAGCTATAGCATCAGCTACTTCATTTGCTTCACGTAGACATGCAATGATCTCGTATTGGGCAAGATCCATTCCTAATTCTTTCCCTTCAAGCATAAAAGTTGAATCTTGCCCCGAGTAATCCTCCAGGTTGAAAGCTTGAACCGCATTAGAACAATCGGATTCAATTTGCAGGACAGAGCAGCCAATCCTTGAAGCGAGATAAAACCCATTGCGAATGGCCATCATTTCTGCTGTTTCTGCTGATGCCACATGCGGTATAAACCAACCAGCGGCAGCAATGAACTCTCCGTGCTCATCCCTCGCAATAGCTCCCGTACCACCAGTCATATTTTCACAGCAGAAGGAAGCGTCGACATTGATCTTTACAACTCCCCTTCTCGGTTGCTGCCGCATGTGCTCATGTTTTCTCATAGGTTGATGCACAACAAGAGAGCGAAAGAAGTTTGTAGCAAGTACTCTGATTGTAACTGCTGTTCTGTCTGGTTCCTGGATGAATTTCTCTTTCACCATCTGTCTCCTTTGCCACCAAATATACCAACTAGCCACTGCCAATAATTCAGCCATAGGTAATCCCTCCTTGATGTCATGGTTATACATTAGGGTGCTCATCGTGGAGGAACCCGATCTATCCTGCATAGCTGATTGTTGGATCTCTTTCTTAACTCCAAGGTTAACCCAAATCTCCAGTGCACGCTCACATTGAAAGAGACAGTGTTGTGAATCTTCGAAGCCTACCTTGCATACTGAACATTGGCCAGAAACAGGTATGTGGCGTCCGGCCAGCGTTCCATAGCATGGTAGAACTCCTCTGATAACTTTCCAGACAAAGTGCTTGACCTTCCCAGGCACTCGAAGAGCCCAAACGTGTTTCCATATGTCCTGGTCTCGGCTCCCTTGTGGGCAAGACTGTTGGAAATATGCCCTAGAGGCAATAATAAAAGGATTATTATTATATTTCCATGTTCATGATAATTGTCTATTATTCATGCTATAATTTTATTATCCGGAAATCGTAATACATGTGTGAATACATAGACCACAATGTGTCCCTAGTGAGCCTCTAGTTGACTAGCTCATTGATCAACAGATAGTCATGGTTTCCTGGCTATGGACATGGGGATGTCATTGATAACGGGATCACATCATTAGGAGAATGATGTGATGGACAAGACCCAATCCTAAACATAGCACAAGATCGTATAGTTCGTTTGCTAGAGTTTTCCAATGTCAAGTATCTTTTCCTTAGACCATGAGGTCATGTAACTCCCGGATACCGTAGGAGTGCTTTGGGTGTACCAAACGTCACAACGTAACTGGGTGACTATAAAGGTATACTACGGGTATCTCCAAAAGTGTCTGTTGGGTTGACACGGATCAAGACTGGGATTTGTCACTCCGTATGATGCAGAGGTATCTCTGGGCCCACTCGGTAATGCATCATCACAATGAGCTCAAAGTGACCAAGTGTCTGGTCACGGGATCATGCATTACGGTACGAGTAAAGTGACTTGCCGGTAACGAGATTGAACGAGGTATTGGGATACCGACGATCGAATCTCGGGCAAGTAACGTACCGATTGACAAAGGGAATTGTATACGGGGTTGCTTGAATCCTCGACATTGTGGTTCATCCGATGAGATCATCGAGGAGCATGTGGGAGCCAACATGGGTATCCAGATCCCGCTGTTGGTTATTGACCGGAGAGCCATCTCGATCATGTCTACATGTCTCCCGAACCCGTAGGGTCTACACACTTAAGGTTCGGTGACGCTAGGGTTGTAGAGATATGAATATGCAGTAACCCGAAAGTTGTTCGAAGTCCCGGATGAGATCCTGGACGTCACGAGGAGTTCCGGAATGGTCCGGAGGTGAAGAATTATATATAGAAAGTGCAGTTTCGGCCATCAGGAGAGTTTCGGGGGTCACCGGTATTGTACCGGGACCACCGGAAGGGTCCCAGGGGTCCACCGGGTGGGGCCACCCATCCCGGAGGGCCCCATGGGCCAAAGTGGGGAGGGGAACCAGCCCATAGTGGGCTGGTGCGCCCCCCTTGGCCCACCCCATGCGCCTAGGGTTGGGAACCCTAGGGTGGGGGGCGCCCCACCTGGCTTGGGGGGCACTCCACCCCTTGGCCGCCCCCCTAGGAGATCCCATCTCCTAGGGCTGGCGCACCCCGTAGGGGGCCTATATAAAGGGGGGAAGGGGGCAGCCGCACCCTTGAGTCTTGGCGCCTCCCTCTCCCCTGCAACACCTCTCCCTCTCGTAGTAGAACGGCGAAGCCCTGCTGCGGTGACCCCTGCATCCACCACCACGCCGTCGTGCTGCTGGATCTTCATCAACCTCTCCTCCCCCCTTGCTGGATCAAGAAGGAGGAGACGTCACGCTGATCGTACGTGTGTTGAACGCAGAGGTGCCGTCCGTTCGGCACTAGGATCTCCGGTGATTTGGATCACGTCGAGTACGACTTCCTCATCCCCGTTCTTTGAACGCTTCCACGCGTGATCTACAAAGGTATGTAGATGCAATCCGATCACTCGTTGCTAGATGAACTCATAGATGGATCCTGGTGAAACCGTGGAAATTTTTTTGTTTTCTGCAACGTTCCCCAATAGTGGTATCAGAGCCAGGTTTATGCGTAGTTCTTTTTGCACGAGTAGAACACAATTTGTTGTGGGCGTAGATGTTGTCAACTTTCTTGCCGCTACTAGCCTTATTTTGCTTCAGCGGTATTGTGGGATGAAGCGGCCCGGACCGACCTTACACGTACGCTTACGTGAGGCTGGTTCCACCGACTGACATGCACTAGTTGCATAAGGTGGCTAGCGGGTGTCTGTCTCTCCCACTTTACTTGGAGCGGATTCGATGAAAAGGGTCCTTATGAAGGGCAAATAGAAGTTGACAAATCACGTTGTGGCTTTCACATAGGTAAGAAAACATTCTTGCTAGAACCCTTTTGCAGCCACGTAAAACTTGCAACAACAATTAGAGGACGTCTAACTTGTTTTTGCAGCAAGTGCTTTGTGATGTGATATGGCCAAAGTTGTGATGAATGATGAATGATATATATGTGATGTATGAGATCATGTTCTTGTAATAGGAATCACGACTTGCATGTCGATGAGTATGACAACCGGCAGGAGCCATAGGAGTTGTCTTTGTTTTTTGTATGACCTGCGTGTCATTGAGAAACGCCATGTAAATTACTTTACTTTATTGCTAAACGTGTTAGCCATAGTAGTAGAAGTAATAGTTGGCGAGCAACTTCATGGAGACACGATGATGGAGATTATGATGATGGAGATCATGGTGTCATGCCGGTGACAAGATGATCATGGAGCCCCAAGATGGAGATCAAAGGAGCTATGTGATATTGGCCATATCACATAACTATTATTATTTGATTGCATGTGATGTTTATCATGTTTTTGCATCTTGTTTACTTAGAACTACGGTAGTAAATAAGATGATCCCTCATAATAATTTCAAGAAAGTGTTTCCCCTAACTGTGCACCGTTGCGACAGTTCGTTGTTTCAAAGCACCACGTGATGATCGGGTGTGATAGATTCCAACGTTCACATACAACGGGTGTAAGACAGATTTACACATGCTAACACTTAGGTTGCCTTGACGAGCCTAGCATGTACAGACATGGCCTCGGAACACAGAAGACCGAAAGGTCGAGCATGAGTCATATAGAAGATACGATCAACATGAAGATGTTCACCGATGTTGACTAGTCCGTCTCACGTGATGATCGGACACGGCCTAGTTAACTCGGATCATGTTATACTTAGATGACGGGAGGGATGTCTATCTGAGTGGGAGTTCATTATATAATTTGATTAGATGAACTTAATTATCATGAACTTAGTCTAAAATCTTTACAATATGTCTTGTAGATCAAATGGCCCACGTTGTCCTCAACTTCAACGCGTTCCTAGAGAAAACCAAGCTGAAAGACGATGGCAGCAATTATACGGACTGGGTCCGGAACCTGAGGATCATCCTCATAGCTGCCAAGAAAGATTATGTCCTAGAAGCACCGCTAGGTGACGCACCCATTGTTGGGGAACGTAGTAATTTCAAAAAAATTCCTACGCACACGCAAGATCATGGTGATGCATAGCAACGAGAGGGGAGAGTGTGATCTACGTACCCTTGTAGATCGACAACGGAAGCGTTTGGTTGATGTAGTCATACGTCTCCACGATCCGACCGATCCAATCACCGTTACTCCGGCACCTCTGAGTTCTTGGCACACGTTCAGCTCGATGACGCTCCTCGGGCTCCGATCCAGCAAAGCTTCGGGGAGGAGTTCCGTCAGCACGACGGCGTGGTGACGATCTTGATGTTCTACCGTTGCAGGGCTTCGCCTAAGCACCGCTACAATATGACCGAGGTGGAATATGGTGGAAGGGGGCACCGCACACGGCTAAGGAACGATCACGAAGATCAACTTGTGTGTCTATGGGGTGCCCCCTGCCTCAGTATATAAAGGATGGAGGAGGAGGAGGCCGACCAAGGCTTGGTGCGGCCAGGATGTGGAGTCCTACTAGGACTCCAAGTCCTAGTAGGAGTCCACCAAGAGGGGAGGAAGGGAGAAGGAAGTGGAGGAGAAGGAAAGGTGGCCGGTCCCCTTTTCCCTAGTCCAATTCGGACCAGAGGGGAGGGGGGCGCAGCAGCCCCTTGGCCCTTTCTCCTCTTCCCACTAAAGCCCATTAAGGCCCATTGCTTCTCCCGTAACTACCCGGTACTTCGAAAAATATCCGAATCACTCGGAACCTTTCCGATGTCCGAATATAGTCGTTCAATATATCGATATTTACGTCTCGACCATTTCGAGACTCCTCGTCATGTCCCCAATCTCATCCGGGACTCCGAACTCCTTCGGTACATCAAAACTCATAAACTCATAATATAACTGTCATCGAAACCTTAAGCGTGCGGACCCTACGGTTCGAGAACAATGTAGACATGACCCGAGACAACGTCTCCGGTCAATAACCAATAGCGGGACCTGATGCCCATATTGGCTCCTACATATTCTACGAAGACTTTATCGGTTAGACCGCATAACAACATACGTTGTTCCCTTTGTCATCGGTATGTTACTTGCCCGAGATTCGATCGTCGGTATCCAATACCTAGTTCAATCTCATTACCGGCAAGTCTTTTTAATCATTTCATAATACATCATCTCGCAACTAACTCATTAGTTGCAATGCTTGCAAGGCTATGTGATGTGCATTACCGAGAGGGCCCAGAGATACCTCTCCGACAATCGGAGTGACAAATCCTAATCTCGAAATACGCCAACCCAACATCTACCTTTGGAGACACCTGTAGAGCACCTTTATAATCACCCATTTACGTTGTGACGTTTGATAGCACACAAAGTGTTCCTCCGGCAAACAGGAGTTGCATAATCTCATAGTCATAGGAACATGTATAAGTCATGAAGAAAGCAATAGCAACATACTAAACGATCGGGTGCTAAGCTAATGGAATGGGTCATGTCAATCAGATCATTCACTTAATGATGTGATCCCGTTAATCAAATAACAACTCTTTGTTCATGGTTAGGAAACATAACCATCTTTGATTAACGAGCTAGTCAAGTAGAGGCATACTAGTGACACTCTGTTTGTCTATGTATTCACACATGTATTATGTTTCCGGTTAATACAATTCTAGCATGAATAATAAACATTTATCATGATATAAGGAAATAAATAATAACTTTATTATTGCCTCTAGGGCATATTTCCTTCAGTCTCCCACTTGCACTAGAGTCAATAATCTAGTTCACATCGCCATGTGATTTAACAGCAATAGTTCACATCACCATGTGATTAACACCCATAGTCCACATCGATATGTGACCAACACCCAAAGGGTTTACTAGAGTCAATAATCTAGTTCACATCGTTTATGTGATTAATACCCAAAGAGTACTAAGGTGTGATCATGTTTTGCTTGTGAGATAATATTAGTCAACGGGTCTGTCACATACAGATCCGTAAGTATTTTGCAAATTCTATGTCTACAATGCTCTGCATGGAGCTACTCTAGCTAATTGCTCCCACTTTCAATATATATCTAGATCGAGACTTAGAGTCATCCAGATCCGTGTCAAAACTTGCATCGACGTAACTTTTTACGACGAACCTTTTTGTCACCTCCATAATTGAGAAATATTTCCTTATTCCACTAAGGATAATTTTAACCGCTGTCCAGTAATCTACTCTTAGATCACTATTGTACTCCCTTGCTTAACACAGTGTAGGGTATACAATAGATCTGGTACACAACATGGCATACTTTATAGAACCTATGTCTGAGGCATAGGGAATGACTTTCATTCTATTTCTATCTTCTGCCGTGGTCGGGCTTTGAGTCTTACTCAATTTCACACCTTGCAACACAGGCAAGAACTCTTTCTTTGACTGTTCCATTTTGCACTACTTCAAAATCTTGTCAAGATATGTACTCATTGAAAAAACTTATCAAGCGTCTTGATCTATCTCTATAGATCTTGATGCTCAATATGTAAACAGCTTTACCAAGGTCTTTCTTTGAAAAATTCCTTTCAAAATATTCCTTTATGCTTTCCAGAAAATTATACATTATTTCCGATCAACAATATGTTGTTTACATATACTTATCAGAAATGTTGTAGTGCTCCTACTCACTTTCTTGTAAATACAGGCTTCACCGCAAGTCTGTATAAAACTATATGCTTTGATCAACTCATCAAAGCGTATATTCCAACTCCGAGATGCCTGCACCAGTCCACAGATGGATCGCTGGAGTTTGCACATTTTGTTAGCACCTTTCGGATTGACAAAACCTTCTGGTTGCATCATATACAACTCTTTTTTAATAAATCCATTAAGGAATGCAGTTTTGTTTATCCATTTGCCAGATTTCAAAAAATGCGGCAATTACTAACATGATTCAGACAGACTCAAGCATAGATACGAGTGAGAAACTTTCATCGTAGTCAACACCTTGAACTTGTCGAAAACCTTTTGCGACAATTCTAGCTTTGTAGATAGTAACACTACTATCAGCGTCCGTCTTCCTCTTGAAGATCCATTTATTTTCTATGGCTTGCCGATCATCGGGCAAATCCATCAAAGTCCATACTTTGTTCTCATACATGGATCATATCTCAGATTTCATGGCCTCAAACCATTTCGCGGAATCTGGGCTCATCATCGCTTCCTCATAGTTCGCAAGTTCGTCATGGTGTAGTAACATGACTTCCAGAACAGGATTACCGTACCACTCTGGTGCGGATCTCACTCTGGTTTACCTACGAGATTCAGTAGTAACTTGATCTGAAGTTACATGATCATCATCATTAGCTTCCTCACTAATTGGTGTAGTAGTCACAAGAACAGATTTCTGTGATGAACTACATTCCAATAAGGGAGAAGGTACAATTACCTTATCAAGTTTTTTACTTTCCTCCCACTCACTTCTTTCGAGAGAAACTCCTTCTCTAGAAAGGATCCATTCTTAGCAACGAATGTCTTGCCTTCGGATCTGTGATAGAAGGTGTACCCAACAGTCTCCTTTGGGTATCCTATGAAGACATATTTCTCCGATTTGGGTTTGAGCTTATCAGGATGAATTTTTTTTTACATAAGCATCACAACCCAAAACTTTAAGAAACGACAACTTTGGTTTCTTGCCAAACCACAGTTCATAAGGCGTCGTCTCAACGGATTTAGATGGTGCCCTTTTAACGTGAATGCAGCTGTCTTTAATGCATAACCCCAAAACGATAGTGGTAGATCGGTAAGAGACATCATAGATTGCACTATATCCAATAAAGTACGGTTATGACGTTCGAACACACCATTATGCTGTGGTGTTCCATGTGGCATGAGTTTGTGAAACTATTCCAAATTGTTTTAACTGAAGACCAAACTCGTAACTCACATATTTTTCTCCACGATCAGATTGTAGAAACTTTATTTTCTTGTTACGATGATTTTCCACTTCACTCTGAAATTCTTTGAACTTTTCAAATGTTTCAGACTTATGTTTCATCAAGTAGATATACCCATATCTGCTCAAATCATCTGTGAAGTTCAGAAAATAATGATACCTGTCGCGAGTCTCAATATTCATCAGACCACATACATCAGTATGTATGATTTCCAATAAATTTGTTGCTCGCTCCATTGTTCTGAAGAACGGAGTCTTAGTCATCTTGCCCATGAGGCATGGTTCGCAAGCATCAACTGATTCATAATCAAGTGATTCCAAAAGCCCATCAGCATGGAGTTTCTTCATGCGCTTTACACCAATATGACCTAAACAGCAGTGCCATAAATAAGTTGCACTATCATTATTAACTTTGCATCTTTTGGTTTCAATATTATGATTATGTGTATTACTACGATCGAGATCCAACGAACTATTTTCATTGGGTGTGTAACCATATAAGGTTTTTATTCATGTAAACAGAACAACAATTTATTCTCTTACTTAAATGAATAACCGTATTACAATAAACATGATCAAATCATATTCATGCTCAACGCAAACACCAAATAACACTTATTTAGGTTCAACACTAATCCCAAAATTATAGGGAGTGTGCGATGATGATCATATCAATCTTGGAACCACTTCCAACACACATCGTCACTTCACCCTTAACTAGTCTCTGTTTATTCTGCAACTCCCGTTTCGAGTTACTACTCTTAGCAACTGAACTAGCATCAAATACTGAGGGGTTGCTATAAACACTAGTAAAGTACACATCAATAACATGTATATCCAATATACTTATGTTCACTTTGCATCCTTCTTATCCGCCAATCACTTGGGGTAGTTCCGCTTCCAGTGACCAGTCCCTTTGCAGTAGAAACACTTAGTCTCAGGCTTAGGACTAGACTTGGGCTTCTTCACATGAGCAGCAACTTGCTTGCTGTTTTTTCCTGAAGTTCCCCTTTTTCCCTTTGCCCTTTTCTTGAAACTAGTGATCTTGTCAACCATCAACACTTGATGCTCTTTCTTGATTTCTACCTTCATCGATTTCATCATCATGAAAAGCTCAGGATTCGTTTTTGTCATCCCTTGCATACTATAGTTCATCACGAAGTTCTACTAACTTGGTGATGGTGACTAGAGAATTCTGTCAATCACTATCTTATCTGGAAGATTAACTCCCACTTGATTCAAGCGATTGTAGTACCCAGACAATCTGAGCACATGCTCACTAGTTGAGCGATTCTCCTCCATCTTTTAGCTATAGAACTTGTTGGAGACTTCATATCTCTCAACTCGGGTATTTGCTTGAAATATTAACTTCAACTCCTGGAACATCTCATATGGTCCATGACGTTCAAAACGTCTTGGAAGTCCCGATTCTAATCCATTAAGCATGGTGCACTAAACTATCAAGTAGTCATCATATTGAGCTAGCCAAACGTTCATAACGTCTGCATCTGCTCCTGCAATAGGTCTTCCACCTAGCGGTGCATCAAGGACATAATTCTTCTGTGCAGCAATGAGGATAAACCTCAGATCACGGATCCAATCCGCATCATTGCTACTAACATCTTTCAACACAATTTTCTCTAGGAACATATCAAAATAAACATATGAAAGCAACAACGCGAGCTATTGATCTACAACATAGATATGCTAATACTACCAGGACTAAGTTCATGATAAATTAAAGTTCAATTAATCATATTACTTAAGAACTCCCACTTAGATAGACATCCCTCTAATCCTCTAAGTGATTACGTGATCCAAATCAACTAAACCATGTCCGATCATCACGTGAGATGGAGTAGTTTCATTGGTGAACATCACTATGTTGATCATATCTACTATATGATTCACGCTCGACATTTCGGTCTCCGTGTTCTGAGGCCATATCTGCATATGCTTGGCTCGTCAAGTATAACCTGAGTATTCCGCGTGTGCAACTGTTTTGCACCCGTTGTATTTGAACGTAGAGCCTATCACACCCGATCATCACGTGGTGTCTCAGCACAAAGAACTTTCGCAACGGTGCATACTCAGGGAGAACACTTCTTGATAATTAGTGAGAGATCATCTTATAATGCTACCGTCAATCAAAGCAAGATAAGATGCATAAAAGATAAACATCACATGCAATCAATATAAGTGATATGATAGTGCCATCATCATCTTGTGCTTGTGATCTCCATCTTCGAAGCACCTTGATCACCATCGTCACCGGCGCGACACCTTGATCTCCATCGTAGCATCGTTGTCGTCTCGCCAATCTTATGCTTCCACGACTATCGCTACCGCTTAGTGATAAAGTAAAGCATTACAGCGCGATTGCATTGCATACAATAAAGCGACAACCATATGGCTCCTGCTAGTTGCCGATAACTCGGTTACAAAACATGATCATCTCATACAATAAAATTTAGCATCATGTCTTGACCATATCACATCACAACATGCCCTGCAAAAACAAGTTAGACGTCCTCTACTTTGTTGTTGCAAGTTTTACGTGGCTGCTACGGGCTTAAGCAAGAACCAATCTTACCTACGCATCAAAACCACAACGATAGTTTGTCAAGTTGGTGCTGTTTTAACCTTCGCAAGGACCGGGCGTAGCCACACTCGGATCAACTAAAGTTGGAGAAACTGTCACCCGCAAGCCACCTCTGGGCAAAGCACGTCGGGAGAACCGGTCTCGCGTAAGCGTATGCGTAATGTTGGTCCGGGCCGCTTCGTACAACAATACCGTCGAACCAAAGTATGACATACTGGTAAGCAGTATGACTTATATCGCCCACAACTCACTTGTGTTCTACTCGTGCATATAACATCAACATATAAAACCTAGGCTCTGATACCACTGTTGGGGACGTAGTAATTTCAAAAAAATTCCTACGCACACGCAAGATCATGGTGATGCATAGCAACGAGAGGGGAGAGTGTGATCTACGTACCCTTGTAGATCGATAACGGAAGCGTTTGGTTGATGTAGTCGTACGTCTCTACGATCCGACCGATCCAAGCACCGTTACTCCGGCACCTCCGAGTTCTTGGCACACATTCAGCTCGATGACGCTCCCCGGGCTCCGATCCAGCAAAGCTTCGGGGAGGAGTTCAGTCAGCACGACGGCGTGGTGACGATCTTGATGTTCTACCATCACAGGGCTTCGCCTAAGCACCGCTACATTATGACCGAGGTGGAATATGGTGGAAGGGGGCACCGCACACGGCTAAGGAACGATCACGAAGATCAACTTGTGTGTCTATGGGGTGCCCCCTGCCTCAGTATATAAAGGATGGAGGAGGAGGAGGCCGGCCAAGGCTTGGTGCGGCCAGGATGTGAAGTCCTA
Organism: Triticum urartu; assembly: GCF_003073215.2. Lineage (NCBI taxonomy): Eukaryota > Viridiplantae > Streptophyta > Magnoliopsida > Poales > Poaceae > Triticum > Triticum urartu. The sequence goes on from NC_053027.1 coordinate 67,922,133, forward strand.
CTAGGACTCCAAGTCCTAGTAGGAGTCCACCAAGAGGGGAGGAAGGGAGAAGGAAGTGGAGGAGAAGGAAAGGTGGCCGGCCCCCTTTTCCCTAGTCCAATTCGGACCAGAGGGGAGAGGGGCGCAGCAGCCCCTTGGCCCTTTCTCCTCTTCCCACTAAAGCCCATTAAGGCCCATTGCTTCTCCCGTAACTACCCGGTACTTCGAAAAATACCCGAATCACTCGGAACCTTTCCGATGTCCGAATATAGTCGTCCAATATATCGATCTTTACGTCTCGACCATTTTGAGACTCCTCGTCATGTCCCCGATCTCATCCGGGACTCCGAACTCCTTCGGTACATCAAAACTCATAAACTCATAATATAACTGTCATCGAAACCTTAAGCGTGCGGACCCTACGGTTCGAGAACAATGTAGACATGACCGAGACACGTCTCCGGTCAATAACCAATAGCGGGACCTGGATGCCCATATTGGCTCCTACATATTCTACGAAGATCTTTATCGATCAGACCGCATAACAACATACGTTGTTCCCTTTGTCATCGGTATGTTACTTGCCCGAGATTCGATCATCGGTATCCAATACCTAGTTCAATCTCGTTACCGGCAAGTCTCTTTACTCGTTCCATAATACATCATCTCGCAACTAACTCATTAGTTGCAATGCTTGCAAGGCTTATGTGATGTGCATTACCGAGAGGGCCCAGAGATACCTCTCCGACAATCGGAGTGACAAATCCTAATCTCGAAATACGCCAACCCAACATCTACCTTTGGAGACACCTGTAGAGCACCTTTATAATCACCCATTTACGTTGTGACGTTTGATAGCACACAAAGTGTTCCTCCGGCAAACAGGAGTTGCATAATCTCATAGTCATAGGAACATGTATAAGTCATGAAGAAAGCAATAGCAACATACTAAACGATCGGGTGCTAAGCTAATGGAATGGGTCATGTCAATCAGATCATTCACTTAATGATGTGATCCCGTTAATCAAATAACAACTCTTTGTTCATGGTTAGGAAACATAACCATCTTTGATTAACGAGCTAGTCAAGTAGAGGCATACTAGTGACACTCTGTTTGTCTATGTATTCACACATGTATTATGTTTCCGGTTAATACAATTCTAGCATGAATAATAAACATCTATCATGATATAAGGAAATAAATAATAACTTTATTATTGCCTCTAGGGCATATTTCCTTCACCCATCCCACAGAACCAAGACGTTATGAACGCTTGGCAGACACGTGCTGATGACTACTCCCTCGTTCAGTGCGGCATGCTTTACAGCTTAGAACCGGGGCTCCAAAAGCGTTTTGAGAGACACGGAGCATATGAGATGTTCGAAGAGCTGAAAATGGTTTTTCAAGCTCATGCCCGGGTCGAGAGATATGAAGTCTCCAACAAGTTCTTCAGCTGTAAGATGGAGGAAAATAGTTCTGTCAGTGAGCACATACTCACTATGTCTGGATTACATAACCGCTTAACTCAGCTGGGAGTTAATCTCCCGGATGACGCGGTCATTGACAGAATCCTTCAGTCGCTTCCACCGAGCTACAAGAGCTTTGTGATGAACTTCAATATGCAGGGGATGGAAAAGACCATTCCTGAGGTATTTTCAATGCTAAAATCAGCAGAGGTAGAAGTCAAAAAGGAACATCAAGTGTTGATGGTCAATAAAACCACCAAGTTCAAGAAAGGCAAGGGTAAAAAGAACTTCAAGAAGGACGACAAGGGAGTTGCCGCGCCCGGTAAGTAAGCTGCCGGGAAGAAGCCAAAGAATGGACCCAAGCCCGAGACTGAGTGCTTTTATTGCAAGGGAAGTGGTCACTGGAAACGGAACTGCCCCAAATACTTAGCGGACAAGAAGGCCGGCAACACAAAAGGTATATGTGATATACATGTAATTGATGTGTACCTTACCAGTATTCATAGTAGCTCATGGGTATCTGATACCGGTGCGGTTGCTCACATTTGTAACTCAAAGCAGGAGCTGCGGAATAAACGGAGACTGGCGAAGAACGAGGTGACGATGCGCGTCGGGAATGGTTCCAAGGTCGATGTGATCGCCGTCGGCACGCTACCTCTACATTTACCCACGGGATTAGTTTTAAACCTCAATAATTGTTATTTAGTACCAGCTTTGAGCATGAACATTGTATCAGGATCTCGTTTAATTCGAGATGGCTACTCATTTAAATCCGAGAATAATGGTTGTTCTATTTATATGAGAGATATGTTTTATGGTCACGCTCCTATGGTGAATGGTTTATTCTTAATGAGTCTCGAGCGTAATGCTACACATATTCATAGTGTGAATACCAAAAGATGTAAGGTGGATAATGATAGTCCCACATACTTGTGGCACTGCCGCCTTGGTCACATAGGTGTCAAACGCATGAAGAAGCTCCATGCAGATGGACTTTTAGAGTCTCTTGATTACGAATCATTTGACACGTGCGAATCATGCCTCATGGGTAAGATGACCAAGACTCCGTTCTCAGGAACAATGGAGCGAGCAACCAACCTATTAGAAATCATACATACTGATGTGTGCGGTCCAATGAGTGTTGAGGCTCGTGGTGGCTATCGTTATGTTCTCACCCTCACTGATGACTTGAGTAGATATGGGTATGTCTACTTAATGAAACACAAGTCTGAAACCTTTGAAAAGTTCAAGGAATTTCAGAGTGAGGTTGAAAATCAACGTGACAGAAAAATCAAGTTTTTGCGATCAGATCATGGAGGAGAATACTTGAGTCACGAATTTGGCACACACTTAAGAAAATGTGGAATAGTTTCACAACTCACGCCGCCTGGAACACCTCAGCGTAATGGTGTGTCCGAACGTCGTAATCGCATTCTATTGGATATGGTGCGATCTATGATGTCTCTTACCGATTTATCGCTGTCATTTTGGGGCTATGCTTTAGAGACTGCCGCATTCACTTTAAATAGGGCTCCGTCGAAATCTGTTGAGACGACACCGTATGAATTATGGTTTGGGAAGAAGCCTAAGCTGTCGTTTCTAAAAGTTTGGGGATGCGATGCTTATGTCAAGAAACTTCAACCTGAAAAGCTCGAACCCAAGTCGGAAAAATGCGTCTTCATAGGATACCCTAAAGAAACTATTGGGTATACCTTCTACCTCAGATCCGAAGGCAAGATCTTTGTTGCCAAGAATGGATCCTTTCTAGAGAAAGAGTTTCTCTCGAAAGAAGTAAGTGGGAGGAAAGTAGAGCTTGATGAAGTACTGCCTCTTGAAGCAGAGAGTAGCGCAGCTCAGGAAAATGTTCCTGTGGTGCCTGCACCAATTAGAGAGGAAGTTAATGATGATGATCAAGATATTTCTGATCAAGCTCCTACTGAACTTCGAAGGTCCACAAGGACACGTTCCGCACCAGAGTGGTACGGCAACCCTGTCTTGGAAATCATGTTGTTAGACAACGGTGAACCTTCGAACTATGAAGAAGCGATGGCGGGCCCGGATTCCGACAAATGGCTGGAAGCCATGAAATCCGAGATAGGATCCATGTATGAAAACGAAGTATGGACTTTGACTGACTTGCCCGATGATTGGCGAGCCATAGAAAATAAATGGATCTTTAAGAAGAAGACAGACGCGGATGGTAATGCGACCATCTATAAAGCTAGGCTTGTCGCTAAGGGTTATCGACAAGTTCAAGGGGTTTACTACGATGAGACATTCTCTCCCGTGGCAAAGTTGAAGTCCGTCCAAATCATGTTAGCAATTGCCGCATACTATGATTATGAGATATGGCAAATGGACGTCAAAACGACATTCCTTAACGGTTATCTTAAGGAAGAACTGTATATGATGCAGCCGGAAGGTTTTGTCGATCCTAAGAATGCTGACAAGGTGTGCAAGCTCCAACGCTCGATTTATGGGCTGGTGCAAGCATCTCGGAGTTGGAACATTCGCTTTGATGAGATGATCAAAGCGTTTGGGTTTATGCAGACTTATGGAGAAGCCTGCATTTACAAGAAAGAGAGTGGGAGCTCTGTAGCATTTCTCATATTATATGTAGATGACATACTTTTGATGGGAAATGATATAGAACTTTTGGACAGCATTAAGGCCTACTTGAATAAGAGTTTTTCAATGAAGGACCTTGGAGAAGCTGCTTATATATTAGGCATCAAGATCTATAGAGATATATCAAGACGCCTCATAGGTCTTTCACAAAGCACATACCTTGATAAGATATTGAAGAAGTTCAATATGGATCAGTCTAAGAAGGGGTTCTTGCCTGTGTTGCAAGGTGTGAAATTGAGCTCAGCTCAATGTCCGACCACGGCAGAAGATATAGAAGAGATGAGTGTCATCCCCTATGCCTCAGCCATAGGTTCTATTATGTATGCCATGCTGTGTGCCAGACCTGATGTAAACCTTGCCGTAAGTTTGGTAGGTAGGTACCAAAGTAATCCCGGCAAGGAACACTGGACAGCGGTCAAGAATATCCTGAAGTACCTGAAAAGGACTAAGGAAATGTTTCTCATTTATGGAGGTGACGAAGAGCTCGTCGTAAAGGGTTACGTCGATGCTAGCTTCGACACATATCTGGATGACTCTAAGTCACAAACCGGATACGTGTATATTTTGAATGGTGGGGCAGTAAGCTGGTGCAGTTGCAAGCAAAGCGTTGTGGCGGGATCTACATGTGAAGCGGAGTACATGGCAGCCTCGGAGGCAGCACACGAAGCAGTCTGGGTGAAGGAGTTCATTACCGACCTAGGAGTCATACCCAATGCGTCGGGCCCGATGACTCTCTTCTGTGACAACACTGGAGCTATTGCCCTTGCCAAGGAGCCCAGGTTTCACAGGAAGACCAGGCATATCAAGCGTCGCTTCAACTCCATTCGTGAAAGTGTTCAAAATGGAGACATAGAGATTTGTAAAGTACATACGGACCTGAATGTAGCAGATCCGTTGACTAAACCTCTCCCTAGAGCAAAACATGATCAACACCAGAATTCCATGGGTGTTCGATTCATCACAATGTAACTAGATTATTGACTCTAGTGCAAGTGGGAGACTGTTGGAAATATGCCCTAGAGGCAATAATAAAAGGATTATTATTATATTTCCTTGTTCATGATAATTGTCTATTATTCATGCTATAATTTTATTATACGGAAATCGTAATACATGTGTGAATACATAGACCACAATGTGTCCCTAGTGAGCCTCTAGTTGACTAGCTCGTTGATCAACAGATAGTCATGGTTTCCTGGCTATGGACATGGGGATGTCATTGATAACGGGATCACATCATTAGGAGAATGATGTGATGGACAAGACCCAATCCTAAACATAGCACAAGATCGTATAGTTCGTTTGCTAGAGTTTTTCCAATGTCAAGTATCTTTTCCTTAGACCATGAGATCGTGTAACTCCCGGATACCGTAGGAGTGCTTTGGGTGTACCAAATGTCACAACGTAACTGGGTGACTATAAAGGTATACTGTGGGTATCTCCGAAAGTGTCTGTTGGGTTGACACGGATCAAGACTGGGATTTGTCACTCCGTATGACGGAGAGGTATCTCTGGGCCCACTCGGTAATGCATCATCACAATGAGCTCAAAGTGACCAAGTGTCTGGTCACGGGATCATGCATTACGGTACGAGTAAAGTGACTTGCCGGTAACGAGATTGAACGAGGTATTGGGATACCGACGATCGAATCTCGGGCAAGTAACGTACCGATTGACAAAGGGAATTGTATACGGGGTTGCTTGAATCCTCGACATCGTGGTTCATCCGATGAGATCATCGAGGAGCATGTGGGAGCCAACATGGGTATCCAGATCCCGCTGTTGGTTATTGAGTGGAGAGCCATCTCGGTCATGTCTACATGTCTCCCGAACCCGTAGGGTCTACACACTTAAGGTTCGGTGACGCTAGGGTTGTAGAGATATGAATATGCAGTAACCCAAAAGTTGTTCGGAGTCCCGGATGAGATCCTGGACATCACGAGGAGTTCCGGAATGGTCCGGAGGTGAAGAATTGTATATAGGAAGTGCAGTTTCGGCCATCGGGAGAGTTTCGGGGGTCACCGGTATTGTACCGGGACCACCGGAAGGGTCCCGGGGGTCCATCGGGTGGGGCCACCCATCCCGGAGTGCCCCATGGGCCAAAGTGGGGAGGGGAACCAGCCCATAGTGGGCTGGCGCGCCCCCCTTGGCCCACCCCATGCGCCTAGGGTTGGGAACCCTAGGGTGGGGGGGGGGGCGCCCAACCTGGCTTGGGGGGCACTCCACCCCTTGGCCGCCGCCCCCCTAGGAGATCCCATCTCCTAGGGCCGGCGCACCCCCTAGGGGGCCTATATAAAGGGGGGAGGGAGGGGGCAGTCGCACCCTTGAGTCTTGGCGCCTCCCTCTCCCCTGCAACACCTCTCCCTCTCATGGTAGAACGGCGAAGCCCTGCTGCGGTGACCCCTGCATCCACCACCACGCCGTCGTGCTGCTGGATCTTCATCAACCTCTCCTTCCCCCTTGTTGGATCAAGAAGGAGGAGACGTCACGCTGACCGTACGTGTGTTGAACGCGGAGGTGCCGTCCGTTCGGCGCTAGGATCTCCGGTGATTTGGATCACGTCGAGTACGACTTCCTCATCCCCGTTCTTTGAACGCTTCCGCGCGTGATCTACGAAGGTATGTAGATGCAATCCGATCACTCGTTGCTAGATGAACTCATAGATGGATCTTGGTGAAACCGTAGATTTTTTTTTGTTTTCTGCAATGTTCCCCAACAAAGACAAATCCATTTGTCTCCCGAATTGATGTTTAAACTCGGTATGATAGGCCGACCTTACAGTAAAACTTCCAGTTTGGTTATAGTGCCATGATACAAAGTCCTCCATAACATGCACTCTGAGTGAGATTTGCAATATTCTGTACACATCCACCGGCCAGAAAACATCGCGGATTAGTACCTCATTCCACTGTCCGGTATGTGGGTCAATTAACTCTTCCACTTTTGTCAACATTGTGACACCCCGCGGTGTTATAATTTTCCTGGACTCACTTGAAGGTATCCACGGGTCTTGCCAAATATTAATATGTGATCCCGTACCAACTCTCCAAATGCATCCTCTTTTGAACGTTTGGATACCCGCAACAATACTCTGCCAAGTGAAGGAAGAACCCTTCTTCGGCCCTGCAGTCAATATATTCCCATCAGGATAATATTTGGCACTAAGAACTTGAGCACACAACGATTCTGGATTCTGGAGTAGTCGCCAACACTGTTTTGCTAGTAAAGCAAGATTAAAATTGTGTAGGTCTCTGAACCCCAATCCTCCTTTCCTCTTTGGCATGCACAATTTCCACCATGCGAACCAATGCATCATTTTCTTCTCTTCACCATCCCCCCACCAAAATCCTGCCAGTTCATCTGTTATTGCTTTACAGATTCCCTTCGGCGGTTTAAACACTGACATAGCATACGAGGGGATTGATTGGGCCACTGCTTTCAACAAAATTTCCTTCCCTTGGACTGACAATACTTTTTCCTTCCATCCTTTAATTCTCTGGCAAATTCGGTCAATCAAGTGCTGAAAACAATCACTTCTGTCCACACCTACAATTGTAGGGAGACCAAGGTATTTATCAGAGAGAGCTTCTGTTAATATGTCGAGGTTTCTGCAAACCTCTTCCCTCACGCCTACACTTGTGTTGGGGCTGAAAAATACACTTGATTTTGCCATGCTGACAAGCTGTCCCGAACTTGCACAATACACATCTAGGACCCTCTTCAAGGCATTATCATTCTCCACATTTGCCTTCATAAGTATGAGAGAGTCATCTGCAAAAAGTAAATGAGAGATGGATGGTGCATTACGACAGACTCTAATACCCTCCAGACCACCCACCTCTTCCCCATGCGCCAACATGCTTGATAATCCTTCTGAGCATAGCAGAAATAAATAAGGGGACAAGGGGTCTCCTTGTCTCAAACCTCGAGTGGGTAATATGTCTTCAGTATCTGTGCCATTAAATCTTATCTTATAACTTACTGAAGAGACACAGTGCATGATCATCTTTATCCAACCTGGATCGAATCAAGCTTTTCCATCATTTTCCTCAGGAAACCCCACTCCACATGATCATACGCCTTCATCATGTCCAGCTTTACCGCACAAAACCCATTAGAACCATGAGTTTTTTTCTTAATTGCATGGAAGCATTCATAAGCAATTAACACATTATCTGTTATAAGCCTCCCCGGCACAAAAGCACTTTGTGTGGGGGATATAATCTCAGGGAGCACTTTCTTTAGTCTGTTTGCAAGCATTTTTGATATTATTTTATAAATCACATTGAAAAGACTTATAGGCCTGAACTGTGTAATTACCTCTGGACTTTCAACCTTTGGGATTAGCACAATATTTGTGTGATTCCATCCTTCAGGTATCCTCCTCATGTGGATTGCTTCTAAGACCTCATCAGTGAGCTCCTCCCCCAAGATATGCCAGAATCTCTTAAAAAACACCGCATGCAACCCATCCGGCCCCGGTGCTTTCATGTCCCTGATTTGGAATAATGCCTTTCGGACCTCTTCCCGGGTATAAGTTGCTGTTAGCAAACTGTTCATCTCAGGTGTTACCCGTGGTTTCACCGCCTGCAGAAGTTGCTGGTCACATTCTACATTATCCGGCTGAAATAGTCCATCAAAATAACCACGGATCAACGGGCTAAGGTTTTCATTACCCTCGGTCCATGCATTATTACTATTACGAAGCCTTTTAATCATATTTCTCCTTCTCCTTGCCGAGGCAAATTGGTTGTAATACCGAGTATTACGATCACCTTTCCGTAGCCATTTGACCCTTCCTCTCTGGGCCCAAAAAATTTCCTCTTGGTCTAGCAGGTTTTCTATTAGGACCGAGAGTTCTTTTTGTTGTGCCCTGACCTCCTTTGTATAAGGTGCCTGCATGAGTTTCTCTAGCTGTTTCTGAGCTTTATTGAGTCGGGCCCGTGGCCCTTTCAGCGTCTTCCTGTCCCATTCATGCATATCAAGGTGAGCCGAATCAATCTTTCCTTTCACAGTTGGGTGTAAGCCTTGGTGAACTGCTTTCTGCCAGGCCGTCCTTACCACCTCTGCAACAGTTTCTTCTTCTAACCATCTAGCCTCAAAACATCGCTTGTATTTAGGCCTATTCTCTGCCACTTCAGCAAGATATTCTGTATCTAGCAGGATGGGGCGGTGATCAGATTTCCCCATCTCTAGATTACACAGGCCTGCATACGGGTGCATGCCCATCCACTCAGCATTTGTAACAACCCTGTCTAAGCGTTCCTTCAGTCCACCTCTAAACCAAGTGAACTTATCGCCAACATATCCCATATCCTCTAGAGAGCATTCAGATAGAGCATCTTGGAACGCTGCCAGACGGGATTGGTGCCGTGCAACCCCTCCTTCCTTTTCAGATGAGAGCAAGATCTCATTAAGTCACCAATGATTACCCACGGTAGCCTAGAGTGTGCATGCATATCTCAGATGAATTGAAAAGTACGATCCTTATGCTCCCAGCTCGGCTCTCTGTATATTCCAGTCAATCTCCATATGTTTCCATTAGTTTCATGCACATTCACATCAATTCTCGCAAGGGTAGTGGTTTGGGAGTAGATCCTCACCTCCTTCTTCCAAACCATTAAGAGCCCTCCTTTTCTTCCATCCATGCTTGGTGCAACAATTCTTTCATCCATGCCAAGTTTCCTCATTAGCACTTCTGCCTTATCATTATCCAGGTGTGTTTCAGACAGAAAAAACACATCAGGTTTATGCCGCCTCTAGATTTCCAGAAGCGACTGAACTGTCGGGGCGCCTAAGATACCCCGACAGTTCCAGCTTAATATTTTCATTGACCCCGGCGATCACCCTCGAGGGGTGTCGCCGAAGCGGTACGGAGTATTAGTGCTCTGAATGTATGCGCTACAAACTGAAGCTGAAGTTTGCATTCAAGCATTGCACAAGGCGAAGGAATTGGGCATTAGCCGAGCTTTTTTCTACTCCCCCCTTCCTAAATACTTGTCATTTTAGAGATTTCAACAAGTAACTACATACGAAACAAAATGAATGAATCTACAGTATTTTAATAACACAGTACACGCAAGCGCTCATACATTCACCTCTATGAACACACGCACACCCGCGCATACGCTCATCCCTATGAACACGCGCACACATCCTATCTCTATGAGCAATTTTGAGAGACTGAGCCGACATATCATCTTGAGATTTACGAAGTTACCGTAGGCGCCTCATCTTGAAACGTCATCTCCCACAGAAAGCGTATCACCGAAAATTTTGAAATAAATCCAAAAATAATGCGACCACCAGGACTTGAACCCTGGTGGGCTATTGATACCACTGTCCCTTTAACCATCCAAACACAGGTTGGTTCATATGTAGTAGCCGAGCTGTGGTGGAAACGATGTGTTGATGCTTGTCCAGGCGATCGAGACGTCAAGCTATGATTTTTTTTCTTCTAATGTGGTTTTGTTTAGGGAGATAAAATGTTTAAGGCATTTCTAACCGATCCCATAAAAATTAAGTGAGGATTTGGCGGAGTAGAGGTAGTGAAGTAAATTTTTACTCCGCTAACGGTGGGTGCAGCCGATCCTCCATAATTAGTGGAGTAAAAACAAAAATTTGTAGATTTTGTTTTTTAGCTACATGAACTTCAAACAATATTCTTGCGGATTTTTAGGGGATGTACCAAGCAAAACTCACATACAATATGTTCACTTTTCTCTCAACATGGCACCCGCTGGGTTCAGGTGCGGGTAATGGTCGCCTAAACCCTTACCCGTCTCAATATTTTTCATCCAAACCCGTACTCATACCCGCACCTCAGGTTTCAAATTGTTCTCATATCTGTACCCGCATATCGGGTTTTAAATTGTTCTCACTGTATCCGCACATCGGGTTTTAAATTGTTCTCATACCCGTACCCGCACATCAGGTTTCAAATTGTTCTCATACCCGTACCCGGCTGGGTGCGGGTAATAACCCACGGGTGAAAATACCCATCTTGGCCACCTTACCCAATTCACACTTCACCATATATTTTTTTAGCATTTTTGCATATACACACAAAATTTCAGCATGTATACTTCAAAATTTCAACAAATATATACCACATTTTAGCATTTCAGCACATGCATGTCGCGATTTGTTGTGCGATGGAATAAAAATTGGTATTAATTTACAAAAGTGGGTAGCAATAAGCATGAACTAGATGGCACCAAACAATCACATATGTAAGTGACTTCATAGAGAAAATTCACATATGTTCTTTCTTTTTTTTCCAACTACAAGACAAACAAGAGGGACACGATTTCCCATAATTTAAAATGATCAAATGAAGAGACTGTAATAAGGTCAACAAAATCATAAGTTTACAAAACAAGAACAACATATTTAAATAAGATCATGCACATGGGTAAGGGGATGGGATTATTTTTACGTGGTAAGGGGATGGGATTCTGGGTCGAGGCTAGTGGTTGCTTTTTCGTACGCAGGTATGCGGGTACATGGGTATGGGTATTGACTTCCCATACCCATACCCGGCTTACCCGATAAGCATTATTTTTTTCTCATTTATAAATCCATGGATATTAATCTTTTAAAACCTTTATTTTAATAAAGTTTTTACCCGTCGGGTTCACGAGTTACGGATACCCACTGCCATGTTGACTTTTCTCTTACCCCTCTAGTGAAGTAGTATGGTCACAGGGTGGAGGAACCCCATGCCTGGCTCAGCGGCAGGTCGTTGACACATGGGTCCTGAGCCATCAAACGCGCTTGGGTAACACTATTTTATGCTCGTGCTATCGTACCGAAGCTTAACTCTGGCAAGACGAAGCCGTTGTGCTGGACCCTCAAAAAGGTGGTGGAAACAGAGTAGTTTGCACGTCGCCGGCACGCGAGTCTCGCCCCGGGCTAAAAAACAAACTGGGATGCGCGACAAGTTGTCCACGGTCCATGGGGCATGTGCTCATGGACTCGTGGTCCATGCCAACGCCATTACTTCCCTAACCATAAACTACTCTGTCATGGGGATGTATCGGAGGTTGTCGGTTGCATGCATGGGACCTCTCATCCCCGGTCCCTGCCGTCTGCTCACGATTGATTGATGGGTTTACGGAAATTAACAAATCATCGTCAAATAGGAGTACAAGACATATGATTTGCCTGTGATCTTTTTCAGCTCCAGCAGGACCACCGCCACCCCATGAGATGGCGAGTTCGTGGCACACGACTCTATTATGAATAACATCACACATATCAAGACAAGATAAATCTATAATCTAATAAATAAAGAGTTGCATAACACCACATATATGTTACTTATCACTGTAGATATAGCAATATAGACTAGTAACATATGCATGTTACAAGTCTAAGTTACTCCCCACTATCGATAGTCTGCTTGCCGGGTTTAAGTTTGGTCTTCATATTTCATTATCGGGATTGCTAAATCTCAGTCGATGTTGTATTATTCAGATCTTACTTGAAGATTTGTGTAGAATTTTCTTGAACATTTTTTTCTTCATCTTTATACGTCCTTTTACTTGACTGAGACTTCGTTAAGTCTCAGTCGACTGAGATCTAATCACATCCTTTAATTATTTATTTACATACTTACAAGTGAGTAAGGTTTGACCCAAACTACATGGAATTTACAACTAAGGCCCCTTCTCAATTGTAGGATTTTTTTGGGCCCCTTTTTGTTCGTAGGAAAATAGTAGAGGAGAAATACATGAACAAAAAATTTCTCCTGCCAAATGGAGCAAAGGAAAATGGAGGAATTCTTTATCATCTTATTTTTATAAAAAAAGTTGCAGATATAAAAAGTTATAATCTACAGTACTATTTGAATAGATAGAAAAAAGTTATAATTTATCTATTCAAATAGTACTAAGCTTTTTAGATTTGAAACCACTGTATGGGTCGGGAGCTGTGGCTGTGGGGTCAGCTATGGACCCTGTCTGTAAGAGTGTGTGTCGCTGGTTGACAATAACACACACCTATATTGTCGTGATGGGCTGACCGATTTTCCTAGTTTGGTTAAGGTATCCCCTAGTTTTTATTTACTTTGTTTGTTGTGTTTTCTACTGGTTTACCAATTTTTCTTAGTTGTTTGCCTTTTTCTCCTTTTATTTGCACATTTCAATTTATTGATATTTCTAAAAAAGTTGTGAACACTTTAAAAACAGTGTTTTCTGGATCCATGAATAATTTTCAAAACTAAGAATATTTTTTGAAATTGACCAAAACACTTTTAAATAGAGGTAATAACGCCAGTGCTGCTTAAACTTGCCATCAATGTTCACTCTGGTGCATGAATTTGAAAAATATATCGAACTGGTTCTATGGCAGTATGGTTCAAATACAGTTCAAATTATGTCCAGATAACCAGTCCGCCCATGGCATGCATCGCTGTAGCTTATTTAACTTTTCATGATTTTCTAAATACTACATAAATATTTTAAAATTACATTAACATTTTTTAAAGTGATTTATTTCTTACACATATTATTTATAATACAGGAATATTCTAAATTTATTTTTATTACTACTATAATAATTTATATAATTTCTAAAAACGAAAAAACCTCACAAGTGAAACTGCCATGTAAAAAAGAAAAAAAATAACATTCTATAAAAAGGACCACATGAGAATTTTTAAAATTAGTTAAAAATTTCGAATGTATACAACTTTTCAATATGATTTTATTAATTATGGAAATGATTTTAGAAATATTAAAACATTTTAAGCATTATTTTAATTACATGAACATTTACTTATTTTATTAATCATGGTTTGAATATTTTTGTAATTTCTAAAAAAAGGAAAAACAACAAACATGTGAATCATTTAACTCCAGAGGCACTTTAGGTTCATAAAGTGTAGCGATGCAAAAGGGTCAGTGGAGTGATCTAGCCGAGTTGATTAGCCCAACTGGTTAGCTCGTAGAAGTCGGCGGTTGAAAACCCAGCCGTGGCAATATTTTTTCTTTATTTCTGTTGTCCACTGACAGATAGGACCCAGTTGTCATTGAGACATACACTTTTTCCTGGCATTGTAAGTGGACCCCACGCCATGCTGGCATGTCCAGTCAGCAACAGATACGTATGTGGACGTGGTTTGAAACGTATTTAAATCATACTGCCAAGTTTTATAATCAGTTCGGTGTATTTTTCAAGTATATGCATCAAAGTGAACGTCGATGATAAGTTTAAGCACCACTGGTGTCGTTATTTCTTTTAAATATGAAAACCTTTTCCAAATTTGTGAAATTGTTTGAAATCCAAGAATTTTTTTAATTCACAATTTTTTATAAAAACATTCTTTTGATTAGACAAAATCTTTTCGAATAAAAAAGAGATATCATTTTTTTTGCTGGCATGGAGAGGGCGAAGAAAAAGCTAAGCGAGTGAACAAAGCAAGGAGCCATGCTGCGCAAGGAGAGCTTCATGGACTTTTCCATGTGAACGTTATAGCAACAAGTTAATGATTTTGGCATGGAATAAGACCTCCCAAGGGGCTAAGGGCATTTTCAATGACAACTCGTAAAAATCCTTTCGCATCCGTCCGCGGACCACGGACACGGATGCGGTAGGCATTCATCTAACTATAGCTGCATATATTTGCACAACAACTTAAACCAACCGGATGAAATTTGTCCAAACAAATTCAGATTTCATATAAACACGGCTGGATTTCATATAAACATACCGGATTTCATGTAAACACGACGGATTTTATTAAAATTACATCAACACGGTGCTAGTCAGGCTCTGGAGTATAATTAATACCTAATCTAAATGTTCATCGGCGTCCGGTCCCCGTGTCCGGCCATCAACCCCGACAACTGAAACTTCACAGTCTCCAGTTCCACCTCGGCGCTCTCCAGCTCTGCCTCTGGAGCCTCGGGAACTGAAGTTGTCCGCCTCCATGTCGTTGCCAAGTGACTAATCAGGCGCCGATGTTGAGCCCACCAAGCTTGGCGTCGACGGGAGGGGAGGAGCGGTTGCCTTCTTGAGACACGAGCAGCGGTGACCTACCATGCACTACTCCTCCTCGTTGTCGGTGACGCCTGCGGACATGCCAGCTTCTTCGTGGTCGTGGCACCGGGGCGCGACATTGGCGTTGTCCTCCTCGTCCGTCTCGCCGAACAACGCATCACCCGCCTCGTCGTCGCACTCCTTGCCAGCGGCCGCCACCTCCACCACCCGTTGGCGATATCGCCAGCGGCGAGGCGAATCTCGCGGGCAGAGCGGCATGACTCAAACAACGCCTCCTGCTCCGCCAGGTCTGCGTCCGGTGAGATCGCCCTGCCCGCGACGTCCTGCTCCTCCGCCTGCAGATGCTCCTGGAGGAGGTTGTGGTTTTAGTTGGCGTTGGCCTGCGCCTCCCGGAACTGCTCCTCCCGCTTTTCACGCACCATGTCCATATAATGGGCACGTGCCACGTCAATGGTCATGGTGCAATGCATCGGCGAGCGTGTAGTGGAGGAGGAGGGTGCCGCGGAGGAAGAGGAGGGTGGCGCTGGCTCGTCAGAGGAGGCGTCCTCCGGCTGCCTGCCGGCTTGCCAGACGGTAGCAATAGTGGCCATCTCCTTCTTCTACTCGAAGTCAGCCCGTCCTAGAGAGCTTTGGCGGTGGAGGGATCCATGGCGGGGAGTGGTGCAGAGAGGGACGAGTGTGGCTATGGCCGGGGACTGGGGCAGCGGTTTATATAGCACTGGTGGGTGGCAGAGTGACGGGCGGGTGGCGCCGGAGGAAATGCCTCGGCAACCGCGTGCCATTATTGCGAGCGGCAGATGGACAGATGGGCGGCCGTCTTATCATTTGAACACGCGACAGTTGACTGCACCAGGAAGTGGCGTGGGCGACGGCCTCTCGGCCGTCGCGGCGCATCAATGCCGGTGCCAGTGAGCGGTTGCGTCCGCTCTGGCCGAGCATGAACGCGGGCATCGACGCTTAGGAGCGGCGCTGATCGTTTCGGACGGGAAGCCAACCCGAGAGGGGGATGGGTTTTTGGTGGTTCAGGGTAATCAGAAGCGGGTTTGGGAGCAGTCCGGACTCCCGCAAAGACCCCCCCCCCAACATTTGTCTCTAGCCCGCGGGAGAAATCTGTCCGGACTGCTTCATGGACCGACATTGATCGGCGTTGAATGGATTCCGCGATCTGAACAGCACGGTCTGAACGGTTGCGCGAGGTTTGCGGGTCCGCCTTTGAGATGCCCTAACATAACTTTTTTTGTTAATGTAGTTGCAAGAAAAAAATTATAACTAAAAAACCCCAAGCATCGTACAAACGGTGGCCGCCACCGGTGCCGGGCAAGGTAGCTTTATCAGTCGATGGCTCCTTTTCGGCAGAAGACGGGTCAGCAGGGTCAGGCATGATACTTCGGAACTGGGATGGGAGTGTTATTTTCTCGGCTCACCGTCACTTATTTCATTGCAACGATGCTCTTGAGGTGGAGCTACATGCGATAATGGAGGGGATGGTACTGTGTGTCGAGCATACTACTCTTCTGGTGGTTGTTCAATCGGATTCAACGACGACACTATCAGTTCTAACTTCTAATGAGTTGGACCGATCGGCATATGGGCATCTCATCTTAGAGATTAAGGATCTGATGGTAGGAAGGGAGTTTATTCCTATGAAAATTTCTATGGACCAGAATAGAGTAGCAGATCATCTGGCAAATCATGGTAGAACTGATCATAGTATGGCTTGTTGGCTTCGCAGAGGCCATCCATGTATAGCTGAACTTTTGTCAGCTGATTGTAACTCTATAATTTTGGAATAAAACTCCCATTTTACTCGCAAGAAAAAATTATAACTATTTTTATTATGTTTGGTTCGCCTCTTGGCTTTAAATTTTTTTATTCATCACGGGAACCAAACCAATCAGTCTAAAATTTTTGTTTATCCTTTTTTGTGCAACTCTTTTGTTTGTTTCATTCAGATGTTTTAAGAATCCTGCAAACCAAATAGACCTTCGTGGGAACCTTTGACGATTTGAATGTTAATTTTTTTTGCCTCCTATGAAAACCCTTCTGGTCATGGGGTTGTGCTACCGACCCTGTGTGTGTGCAATACAAAGTTATCACCTAAGAAATCTCACGTTCTAAAATCACATGTTTTAATCTATTTTTTGAGGTTTTCAAATGTTTTAATCCATGGACGTGTTCAAATGCTTGCTCTCCAAAGAGACACTTGTTTGGGCATGTCATTGTCCTTGCTGGGTTACGGGATCTCCAACGACAACCCGTAAAAAACCTCTTGCATCCATTCGCGAACAGGGGGAATCAGTCCGCGAACAGGGATGCAGGGAGCAGTTATTCAACGGTAGCCGCATATTTTTTCACAACAACTCAAACCAATCGGACGTAATTCGTGTAAACCGGATGATTTTAATTCAAGTTTGGATATAATTTGCATAAAAGGTCGATATTTCGACCGTTTAACTAAAAAACCAACAAAAGACTAAACCCTATACCGGACGACTACCTCGTACGTCTGACCGCCCTGCCTTGCCACATTGCTGCCTACGTCGATGTCGCCGCCGTCGTCTTCGTCGTCGCTCCAGTGGCAGAACGACGCCGGAGCGCCGCTACAACCTTGCACGATGTTTGCCGACGCTCGCGGAGGAGTCGCTCCGCCTCCTGCTATGCCGTGTGGAGGGCAGCCACGACCACTGCCGACGTGGCCCATGTAGCCCTGGCGGCGGCCTTGCCGCGACTGGCGTTCTCGGAGCAGTCACTGAGCGACCACTCCTCGCCTTCAAGGCAGCGGCGGCGCCTGGCGGCTGTCTTTGAAGTGGTGACAGAGCAGTCGAGCGCCCACGCGACAGCGAGGTCGGGGTCTTTTTGGTGGACCAGGATGGTGAGAAACGGGGCTTGGGAGTGGTTCGAACTTCCACAAATCTCCTCCACTTTTGTCTCCGGTTTACGAGAAAAATCGCGTCCGGATCGCTTCGTGAATCGATACATGATAGTGTTGGATGGCTTCCGCGGTCCGAAAAACACGGTTCAAACGGTTGCGGGAGGTTTACAGTCCGCCTTGGAGATGCCCTGCGTCTATCATGTAACGAAATACAATACTAGTACTAGTACATAACTAGGGATTAGGGAGAGATTTGCAAAAAGAAAAAGGACTTTGGAGAGGACAAGACTAGTTTAGCAGAGATCTCGAGCTAGTCAGTAATGCATGGAAGTGCATGTATGCATGAGCTGGTGGTTCTCTGGTCCTTGTCTTGGTGCATCAGAAAGTCCAACGCCTCCCGGTGCGGGAACCAGTTCAACCACCACAGCCATCCTCGGCATCCTTCCTGGATTCGAGCATGCCATGTTCAGTTCCCACTTCAGTTACCTTTTAAAAGTACCTTCAATGCCTTTTCACATGTTCCTCAGAATCAAAGGATCGTTCATCTTCGGATCAGCCCGTGTAGTACTAGTATCTCCCAAAAAGTCTCCGTACGCGGCGAAATTGGGCCTGGGGCAACCCAGGCGTAGCCTAACTGGCACCTGTACGTTAGAAGATTTTTTTTGAGAATTTGAGATGGATAGACGATTAGCCCCAGGCTTCATGTACAAGGCTTCAGCCCATTAGCCCAACTCAAGTCGATCGATGGCTGGACTTTCTAAATCAATCGCGCAGCAGGTCGAGGCTTCGATCTGTCGTTCGTTCGCCAAAGAAAAAAATCCCCTCTCCCGATCAAGAAACCCTCGCCTGCGAACCAATCCATCAGGGTTCAAATCCTGATGCTCGCATTATTTTTGAATTTATTTCAGGATTTCCGGCGATGCCTTTTCAGTAGGAGGAGACGTTCCCGTCGACGACGAGGCGCCTACGGTGACTTCGTAAATCTCAAGATGATGTGCCGGCTCAGTCTTTCGGAGGTGCTCATAGGGGTAGGGTGTGCGTGTGTGCGTTCATAGGGGTGAGTGTATGCGCGTGTATATGAGCGCTTGTGTCTGTACTGATGCTCAAAAAAAAAAAGAAACCCTCGCCTAGTCGCCGCCGCCCTCGCCAGTCGCCAACCGCGTTTCCCCGCCGGCCGCCCGGTCCGGCGTCCTGGCCACCTGCCTCTTCTTCTTCTGATCTTTTTGAAGTGTTCCTAAATTACAGTGCACGCACACACTGTCGTAAAGCGGCACGGGTAATACGTATTGCTCAATTAATTAGAAATCCTTCTATATCATCAGCCATTCCAGCAATTAATTTTTTCTAACTCTGTATCATCTGATCAATTCAATATCTTCAACAATACTCAACTCTATATCATCTAATTATTTTCCTAGTTCCTTTTATATCATGCAAACTCCATGAATTGGTGGTGTTAAATCATACTCTATTACTTAGTCAGTTTTATTTCATTGTCATCGGGAGATTATAAGTCCAAGATCAAGAGGACCCGTGCAATTGAATCTTTTTTCCAATCAGTTTAGCGTGATGTATTTGCAAGCATTGATGATATCAATATTATACAGTGCTATCAAAAAAATATGAGGAAATGCAAGGGGCTACTACCTCGTGGACTTTGTGTAAATGGTATAATATGTTTTTTTTTGCTAAATTTCATATGAACAATTGATTTAGTTTATGTCCAATGTCTTGATTTTATGTTTGCAGATCCAGGTCCTTCTACTATTCCTGGTGAAGAAACGATGGCCTTGAATTAAGGAAGTCTTCGGTAATTTGGTACCAAACCATGTTTGCAATGATGCACTTTGTTAAACTATTTGTTTCTATGGAATTTCCTCTCGTGATAGTAATGAATTTATATTTCATTTTGAATGTGATTTTGTACCATACTTATAACGCACGTTGTTGTGCGTGGTATTTGACGATATATTTAGTCAGTTAGTTTTAGCCCCAGACTTTGAGAAATTCTGGCTCCGCCTCTACGCACAGCTTGTAAAATTAAACCAGGTGTCCATGCATGTTCATCCTACAAACTTTTTGTTTTTTATTGATGATGTGTCGACGATCGAATTGAATCTCGTTATCTTTTTCCGGAATGATGCGTACTAGTAGATGCCAAGCTATGCCATTAGTCTCCGGAATGGTAGACCGATCATGGGTGGCGATGTGACTTGAGATACACATATGGGTCGCTCTCAAAGAAGAAACGGTACGTGGCCTCTGGCCTGATCTTGAGCTTAATCCTTCCGCTAGCACCACGAGAGCCTTTGCTGAGAAGGAGCTCTGGAGGATGTCGCGGTGGTTCTTCCGGGCACGGATCAGCTGTGGCGATGAGACCTTGTTAGTTGCTAGCTCCCGATTAGGTGAGGGGTTGATCATCAGCTTCTTCCTCATCACGTAGCTAGTAGTACACCACCACTTCTTCACTACTAAGTTGGAAGCTACATCAGCCCTGACACGGTCATGGCTCACCCATCAATCCATCATCCGTTTCCTGAGGATGCACACCACGACACCCGGCCATGCATATAAGGCAACGGCTCCGGGACAATCACGTCCCACTTTTAGTGGCAATCTCTAGAGCTAGTGCGAAGAAGCCTAGCTAGAACAGGGTCCGGTGGCTGCTCTGTCCACGTCGGTCCACTGAGCGATGCTACTGGTAACTGCGACTTGTGCCGTCATTTCGTGCCCGATTCGCTCACCGTTAACCTAGCTGGCTAGCTAGCCAGGAAGCTTCACGTATCACAGTCAGTTGATTTGGATTCCATCGCACGTGGAGGAGACAAAACACGAGAAGAAGCAGGGAATCTCAGAAGCAGGGATCGGTGGTTGGATCCTATAAAAGAGTTAAAAGCACTCGGGGTACTAGAACTTCTCTGAGATGTGATGATTTGATCCTACAATTTACAAAATGACCTTATTCAGTCTCAGAACTTGCACCCAAGGTATAACTTTGGTCCTGGACCAATCACAGAGCGACAATTGGACTCATCGGGCCTGAGCCAGTCGGCGCACTCGTTTTTGCAAATACTCTCTGTGTTTATTGTATGTATGTTGAATTATATTCCGTGCGTCTCATATTAGTTGTATCTAATATTGAAATACATCTAGATACATCAATTTCAGCGACAACTAATATAGGACGAATGGATGATCTGCAAATGCATGCGTCGCTAGTGGATTTATAGTGTTCATATTCTTGAACTAATCTGCAGTAGATTATTACAAAAAACGTATAATTAAACAACCAGGACACGATCATATCTAAGGGTATTATCGACTTTTCAACAAACATATGGCATGAGCCAGAAAGACCTAAATTACGTTCTCAAGATGTGTTTTTTCACACTTGTTTCTATGTATAGCTAAATTTAAGCCATTTCGAAAGAAAACTCAGCCAAACTTTTACATTTAAACCCCGCAATTCAAAATAACGGCCCCTTCAAAATGTGATCAAAAAATGCACTTGTGTCCCCTAAAAAAACATGTCAGAGCATCTACAACCGGGTGCCCCAAACTCATCTCAAACGCCCGGGCGGGTCGCCCGGTCACGAATTTCACGAATTTTTGACGCAGATTGGCACCTCAAACGGGCTTCAAACGCCTGGGATGACCGGCACCCCTCATATCCAGCCCAAACATGGGGCATATATGGGGGCGCCTGGGTGCGTCCACCACGTCGAACCTGGCCCGCTCGACCCCACATATATTCCTCCTCATCTGCTCACTGGACCAAACCCTAGCCAATTTCATCCACTTCCCTTCGCCACCCAAACTCTCATCCAGCGATCAACGACCTTCTCCGCCATGGCGGGCAGCGGATCCGAGTCCTTCACCTCCAGATCCGTCGGCCACAAGCTCATCCCACGCGGCGCTGAGGAGGAGATGGTCGTCTGGCTTGCGCTCCGCCACTCCCGGGAGGAGGCCCATGCAAAGCAGCGTGCGGACTCCTTCCGTCTGGAATCTATTGCGTCCGCCCAATTGGTGCATGGATCCGGCGCTAGGTGTGTCATTGCTGCCTCACTGGAGGCGGTGTGGTCCGACTGATGTCCGAACGGGGTGGCGGACACGCAACTCCTTCGTTGACGCGCGGAGCAGGAGGACGCTCCATGCGCGTGCAAACACTCTAGCGCTAGGTGTGTCGTCTGACGCAAACATGGCGTGGCGTGCCCGCCGTGCAAGGCAGCGGGCCCGAGAGGCGGTGGCAGCCCTCGCGGCGGTGGACGTCAGCGAGGCGGAGTCGCATTCTCCGGCACCCATTATGCACCCTGCGGGCCCGGGAGGCGGCGGTGGACGTCGACAAGGCGGAGTAGCATTCTCCGACGCCCTGTATGCACCACTGCGGGCGCCACACACGCATCATGCTGGATGTTGCCGGCTCGTCCCAGGCACCGTCTGGGTTATGGACTCCAATGAGGAAGAGTTGGGCATGGAAGGCGGCGGCGCCTTGAGTCCCGTGAGCCGGCTTGTGTCCCATGCCCTACTCTACCTTGCCAACGACCGGGCCAACACTCGGGGAGCGCAGTCGGTGTCCGGACATGAGCATGACGGAGTCGGACGAGCTCCACGTAGATTAGATTTCACGTTGCATGTAATAATATGAATTTGAGATTTCTAATTTAAGGTGTTCGGATGTGAAATCTATTATTTAAGGCTTGACCGGTTAGTGTCCGTGGACGCGCGTCCGTGGACGGTTGAGGGGTCGATTTTAGCTAGTCCTGGCTTTAGATGCTCTCACTTGTTCTTTCCAGAATGCTACCGCGCGCTTGTCGGTTGCCCACGTTGCGTCCTCAAACCTCATCATTTGAACTTGTCTCATAGTCGCAGCTTAGCACTTTGGAGCACCTCGGCGGACGGGACGGAGAGGGACCCGTCTGCGGGACGACGACGGACACCGACGGCGACGCTACAGCACCCACCTGTACTTCCTTCCTTCTATATTTTTTTCTGTACCAGCTGTGTATGTATCAATGTATGTACATATACATGCATGTATTGCCGCCTCGTATGTGGTCGAAGCCGCCTCAAACATTTCGTTACGCACGTAGTATGGACACGATCGAGACGGCCAGATGGGACAGCGTGCATATATCCAACGCAAGTTGCCGTTGGCACGAGGCGTTGAATCGATCTTGCCGTAGAAAAACAGAGGAAACAGGGGACAAAAAAATCAGATGAAAAAAAACGGATGAAAATAGTGGGACGAAAAAAAACCATAGACGCAGTCTTACGAACTCAGACGTTAAAAGTAGAGATTTAAAATTTAAAGTACCTTCATGCCCTTTCACATGTTCCTCGGAGGATCATTCATCTTCGGATCAGCCCGTGTATCTCCCAAAAAGTCTTCGTACGTACAGCTTGCAAATTAGACCAGGTGTCCATGTTCATCCGACAAACATATATTGTTTTCCAATGCGTGGACGATCTAACTGAATCTAATCATTGTTCATTGGAATGTAGGCGCGTCATCTTCGGATGCCAAGCTTTGCTACTGAGCCTCCGGAACGCGAGATCGATATGGACTAAGGTAAGGCTAGGGTCACGATGTGATTTGATATGTGGACATATATAGACGAGTCGCTCTCGAAGAAAAATGGCTGATTGAGCTCGAGCTTGGGCCTTCTTGAAGCACGAGGGCACGGTACTTCTTCCGGGCACAGGACAGCTGATGGCGATGAGACCACGGTTACGTCCCTCGATTATTAGGTGAGGGGTTGATCATCGGCTAGCTCACTAGGTAGAACTACCCTGACACGGTCATCGCTCGTCCATCAATAATCCATGCATCATCCTTTGCTTGACGCGACACACCACGACACCCGGACATACATGAAAGGAAACGGCTCCGGTACGATCATGTTCCTCTTTTAGTGGCAAACCGACCTATTCTCGAGTCGAGCTAGAAAGAGGCCTTGGCAGCCAGAACAGGTATGGTAGCTGCCATGTCCCCATCGGTTCACTGATCGATGCTACTTGTGCCGTCATGTCGTGCCCCAGTTGGCTCATGGTTAACCTAGCTGGCTAGCTAGCCAGGGAGCTTCACGTAGTATCACAGTCGATCGACATGGACTCCGTCTCACGCGGAGCAGACAAAACATGGAAACTCAGAAGCAGGGACCGGTAGTTGGATCCTATAAAACGTACTGCTCACACTAGCCATCGTATACTAGTAATTTTTGCTCATATGCAACGTTGAAAAAGCCGATGGTGAATAGTCTCCGATGGGAACGTCATTTTTGCGCGTTTAATGTGCTGAAAACATCATCTTCTGCCGATGAAAACGATTCCCTGCCGAGAAGGAATACCGACATCATCGTCGCACAGATGTACTCCCTCCGTTTAAGCCATTTCCAAAGAAAACTTGGCCAAGTTATTATATTTAAATCCTGTAATCCAAAAAGATGGCCCCTCAAAAATGTGATATAAGAATGTCACTTGTGTCCCCTCAAAACACTTGTTCTTTCCAGAATGTTCCCCGTGCTTGTCGGTTGCCCACGTTGCATCGTAAAACCCCCATCACTTGAACTTGTCTCGTAGTCGTAGCTTAGGCCAACTCCACCGTGCGATCCCAAACGGACGTCCGTTTTGTCCAGATTCTGTCCGTTTGGATAGGGCGATGGGGTCGTGTCTAGGCCTGTCCTGAAATTTTTCTTTTCAAGTCCTTCACTTTTTTTCATCATTCATTTTCGGTACATGAACAATACATCATCACATTTTGACTAGTAAAGTAAGACCAAAGAAAATAAGAATAACAAGAATACATTTTAGAAGATACCCAACTTCTATAACTGCTCCCTTGAGTTGGGTTAGGGCCTTCTCGATGCACTCATTGTTTATCTGTGGAGGAGGCTCGATCTGGCATCCTCCTTTCTTCTTCAAGCCAGATGTAGATGTTGCTTCCTCACACCTAGTCTCGTGTTGTGACGCCCCCGATTCAATCGTACACTAATCATACACGCAAACTTGTACGATCAAGATCAGGGACTCACAGGAAGATATCACAACACAACTCTACAAATAAAATAAGTCATACAAGCATCATATTACAAGCCAGGGGGCTCGAGGGCTCGAATACAAGAGCTCGATCATAGACAAGTCAGCGGAAGCAACATTATCTGAGTATAGACATGAGTTAAACAAGTTTTCCTTAAGAAGGCTAGCACAGACTGAGATACAGATCGAAAGAGGCGCAAGCCTCCTGCCTGGGATCCTCCTAAACTACTCCTGGTCGTCGTCAATGGGCTGCACGTAGTAGTAGGCACCTCCTGAGTAGTAGTTGTCGTCATCGACAGTGGCGTCTGACTCCTGTACTCCATCGTCTGGTCGCAGCAATCGGGTATAGAAAGGGGAAAAGAGGGAGCAAAGCAACCGTGAGTACTCATCCAAAGTATTCGCAAGCAAGGAGCTACACTACATATGCATGCATTTGTATCAAATTGAAAGAGGGTATCATATGTGGACTGAACTGCATAATGCCGAAATAAGAGGGGGATAGCTAGTCCTTATCGAAGACTACGCTTCTGGTAACCTCCATCTTGCAGTAGAAGAAGAGAGTAGATGGTAAGTTCACCAAGTAGCATCGCATAGCATAATCCTAACCGATGATCCTCCCCTCATCGCCCTGTGAGAGAGCGATCACCGGTTGTATCTGGCACTTGGAAGGGTGTGTTTTATTAAGTATCCGATTCTAGTTGTCATAAGGTCAAGGTACAACTCCGGGTCGTCCTTTTACCGAGGGACACGGCTATTCGAATAGATTAACTTCCCTGCAGGGGTGCACCACATAACCCAACACGCTCGATCCCATTTGGCCGGACACACTTTCCTGGGTCATGCCCGGCCTCGGAAGATCAACACGTCGCAGCCCTACCTAGGCACAACAGAGAGGTCAGCACGCCGGTCTAAATCCTATGGCGCAGGGGTCTGGGCCCATCGCCCATTGCACACCTGCACGTTGCGTACGCGGCCGGTGAGCAGACCTAGCAACCTCCATTACAAAGGAAGTTGTGTTACGCGGTCCAACCCGGCGCGCGCCGCTCAGTCACTGACGTCACGAAGGCTTCGGCTAATACCACGACGTCGAGTGCCCATAACTGTCCCCGCGTAGATGGTTAGTGCGTATAGGCCAGTAGCCAGACTCAGATCAAATACCAAGATCTCGTTAAGCGTGTTATTTTGAAATAACCACGGATGCCGACCAGGGCCAGGCCCACCTCTCTCCTAGGTAGTCTCAACCAGCCCTGTCGCTCCGACTCAAAGTAACAGTCGGGGGCCGTCGGGAACTCAGGCCCACCACTACCTGGATGGAGCCACCTGCCCCTTCAGCCCCCATCTCCAAACAGTTTCACCGGTAATGTAACAGTGTAAAGAATATAGTATATACCCGTGACCACCTCCCGAAGTGGTCACGGCCCAGTAGTATAGCATGACAGACGGACAAGAGTGTAGGGCCACTGATGATAATCTAGCATCCTATACTAAGCATTTAGGATTGCAGGTAAGGTATCAACAGTTGTAGCAACAATGACAGGCTATGCATCAGAATAGGATTAACGGAAAGCAGTAACATGCTACACTACTCTAATGCAAGCAGTATAGAGGAGAGTAGGCGATATCTGGTGACCAAGGGGGGGGCTTGCCTGGTTGCTCTGGCAAGAGAGAGGGGTCGTCAACACTGAAGTCGTACTGGGTAGCTGCGGCGTCGGTCTCGGTGTCTAGCGAGAGAAGAGGGGGAGGAAACAATAAATATTAAGCAAACAGATGCATAGCGATGCCTGACAATGATAAGTAGCGGTGCTAGGGGTGCTCTAACCCGATAAGAGGTGGTACCGGTGAAGGGGGGAAACATCCGGGAAAATATCCCCGGTGTTTCGCTTTTTCGGACAGATGAACTGGAGGGGGAAAGTTGCTTGTTCGATATGCTAGGGATGCGTAGCGGACGAACGGGCTGCGTATCCGGGTTCGTCTCGTCGTTCTAAGCAACTTTCATGTAGAAAGTATTTTCCTCTCACCTACGGTTTAATTTATATTAATTTTCAAAGTTTTAAATCATTTTCTAATTTATTAATTATTAATTAAATTAACATTATCTAGAATAGTACTTGCTGACATCAGCATGACATCAGCAGTCAACGTTGACCGTTGACCTGGTCAACCCGACAGGTGGGTCCCACCTGTCAGGGACTGTTTAGCTAATTAACAATAGTTAGTTAGGTTAATTAATCATTAGGTTAATTAACCTTAATTTAGTTAATTTAAATATTATTAATTAAGTAAATTATTTAGTTAATTAATTAATTAATTAATATATTTTTTAATTCTTCTTCTTATTATTTTTTTGTTCTGGGCGTGGGCCCCGTTCGTAAGTGGCCCAGGGGGAGTTTGCGGGCGCCGGGCGAAACAGGCACCGGGTGCCGCGGGTGTGGCCCGAGCGGGCGCACGCCCAGGGGCGGGCGTACCCAGCCGGGCGCCGGAGAAGGGCAGGCCGGTGGCCGCGGCACCAGCCAGGTGGCCGGAGCAGCGTCTGGAGGCAGGCGAGGCCAGGTGGAGGCGGACGCGGGCGGCGAGGCGCGCGTGAGGGGCGAGCAGCGGCGGCGCGTAGCAGTAGGGAGAAGATGCGAGCGTGGTGAGGCTCGAGCGGAGCAGTGGAGGCGAGCGGCGGCGTGGGTCGAGCGGGACGGGGCGAGGTGCGCTGCAGGGCACGGGCGGCGGGCCACGGAGGGAGCGGCGCGACGCGTGTGGCAGCGGGGCTGGATGCAGCAGCGGCGGCACAACATCGACGACCATCCAGCGGCGGAGCACGGCACCTATGGCGGGCGCACGCGTAGGGGGCGCCCCGGGCGCGGGTAGGGGCGGCCAGGGGAACTTGCAGCGGCTGCCTCGGGCGCGCGCATGCGTTGGGCTATGCCGAGGGAGGCGAGCGCGCAGTGGGGGAGCGAAGCTCCAAGCGCAGGCTCGGATGGATTCGGGCGACGGCGGGCAAGTGCGCGCAGCATGGCAGGGAAGGGACAGCCATGGCGCGTGAGCGGGAGAGGAGGGGAGGCGAACAGGGCGCTCACGGTGGCCGTAGGGAAAAAGGCAGTGGGGGTTGAGGAGGTCGACGGGGACGACCGGGCGACGGGGAGGGAGCAGGCCGTTGAGGTGGTCCGGCGAGGGAGCTCCGGGCGCCGGCGTGGTCGTCGTGCGGCGAGGGCGGCGTCGGGCTCGAGCGCGGCCGTGGGTTCGTTCCCCCTCCCGATCCAGATCTGGATCGAGACGAGGAGGAGAGGGAGAGACCGAACGTGGGGGGAGAGTGGGGTGGTGGCTGCGTTAGGGATTCGGTGGTGGGGTTATGGGGGTACGGGGTGGGCCGGCCAGGTTGGACCAGAGGCCGGTTGGGCCGTGTGGTCTAGTGGGGGGGGCTCCTTTCTCCTTTTCTTTCTTTTGTTTTCTATTTGTTCTTTTCTTTTTATTTATTCTTTCCTGTTTTATTTTAGTTTCTGTAAAATATATACTTAGCGTCTAATTTAGTATTTCAGTTTAGTCCACTGTCACAAAATGTCTAGTCCCCAAATAATTTAGCTTGATAATTTATTAATTAGTAAAGGCATTTAATTATTTGTCTTTGTTACTGTTTTATTTATTTCAGTGCAACTAAATACTTTATAAAAAATGTGAATTCTCCACCATAATTATTTATGCAATATTTGGCACATATAGAACATTTTAGTTTTAATGTTTGAAAACTTCTATTGTTTGCCTTGATTTTGAATTCTGAATTCAAACGGGATTGAATCATCGCGAGGTTTACAATAGTAAGGGTGGTGACGTGGCATCATTATCAGAGGTTACTGTAGCTTGATTATCCGGGCGTCACAATTCTCCTCCACTACAAGAAATCTCGTCCCGAGATTTAAGAGGGGAGTAAGGGGGAAGAAAAGGTTACGAAATTCTAAAGATTCTTCTCGGTCTTGGTTGCTCTTCTCGAAGTGGTCGATCCATAGCGTTGATGTCTTCATTCCTATGTATCAATGCATCATGATGAGGTTGCCGTCCTTTTCTTCGGAAACTCCAACGTACTTACGAATAGGTAAGGGGCAGCTCGGCTACGACAGCATGTTTACGAGGGAAACAATCTGGGGTTAACCCATGAATGAGCATAAGATTATCTCTCGAGTTGAACATATAAAATACATCGAGAGTATGATACGAAGGTACAATGAGAGGGTCCAAGCGGATAGGTAGCTGCTCAAAGTCTGAACCAAAGCGAGAAAGGGGTTCAGAGCAACGAGGATAAGTATTGCGTGTGTTACCAAATTAGATCACTAGGAAGGTGGTCTGTGAATTATTTACGAGGCCACGCACGAGGCACAACCTTGCGAACAGGGGGGTGTACAGGAGAGTCAGGTTTCGATCCTGTGGAACTGTGGGTTATGGGCCCAGCATGTGGGTTAATAGTAGGAAGAGGGGTGACGTCTTGCACGATCATGCAAGCAAGGCATGTCAGTGAATAACCAGTCAGTTATGTTGGCAGCATCGTTGGTACCAAGGGCGAGGGGCGAAGAGAACCATTTTCCTGCTCGTTGAACGAGGCGGACCTATAGGCAAAGGTCTCGTCCATCGGTGGCAATCGAAATGTTATCAACAATAGTAACAGGGTCTTGCTGACATAATTGTACAACGAGGTGTTTACATAAGCAGGAGAATATTACTGCTTAGATCATATAGATCACAAGAAAGGTTAAACCAAACAATGGAGAGAAAAATATGATTATCAGATTAAACAGAACAATGGAAAGGAAAATGTGTCTAAACACATATTTCAAGGGTATATCCTTCCCAAGGACAAACAGAGCACGATATCCATGACAAGATATTATGTAGAAAACTCTTTAGGTAAGGGGAGAGAAATTTCAGGACATTACCCATATAGCGGTGTTTGGATAATTGAGCAGGAAACATTCAACATTAGGCTTTAAATGTGCTTGTTGAAAATTGGAGTAACATATATATGCTTCGAGATAGCATTGACATGGTCTTCAGGCAAAGGCCAGACTTTGGAAACACAAAGGATCCCTCAGGAATAACTTGTAGAATAAGTCTTACAATTTCCTCATGGAAGAATGGATAACCTTGCTGAAAAGGAATCTATAACCATAGGGCCTTCGGCCGGGTGTGCTAAGCACGACAACTTGGATATAAAAGATGGTAATACTCCAAGGTAAAGAAGAACAAATGTTGGATAGCAAGGAACTCAAGGTATAACACAGAACACGAACAAGTTTGTGTTGGAGGGAAGGCAATAAAGTTGTCGATGATAACACAGTTCATCGAGGGACAAGGATGGTATTTCTCATCATGACTTCGATTGATATCCTAGAAGAGCTCATAAGATTGATGATGATCACGACACAATTGTTGAGAGATTTCATGAAGATGTAATCAATCGGTGATGACACCTAGTCAAACGAATGATAAACGGAAGGTTATTGGAACCATGGTTACGACACAAACTCGAAATCAAGCTTGCGGTTCAAGGCGAAATGATATGATGAGGAAAATCG